>NC_064285.1:65072845-65231083 GCF_019186545.1 Solanum stenotomum
AAAAAAAAAACAATTAGTCTAACATTATACAAATCAATTAGAAATATGTTAAATAATATTAACTGTTCATCTCAAAGACAATACAAATTTCATCCATAAAAATCATTATAATAACAACAAAATTATACACACTCGTCATTATTTTTTCATACAAATATCATTCAGTCAGTACATTACAAAACAAATTTCATACAAAACATAATATTTCACATTTAATATTCACTTAATACACATTTCATACAACAATCATCATTCATACCAAATTTATACATTTTCATACTCATTTAATACACATTTCATACAAAACGATTATTCATTCAAACTATATACATTTCTCGTCTCAAATAATTAATTACTGTCACCCAACTTTATACAGAAATAACAAAACTAATATAAACTCAACAATTTCACATTTAATACCAATTTAAAACACTTGTAATACACTTCGTCAAGAATTCCAATTTTTTTTTACATATTTCTTAACTTATATGTAAAACATTTTTTACATATTTGTAATAAATTTTCATAAATTCGTCAACATTATAATTAAATTATTTTAACAGAATAATTAGCACACTTTCATACAAATTTCATTTAATTTATTCTATCAAATTTATTCATAAAATCACATTACATTTATAATTTCACAAAACAATAACCGTATACAAAATAAACAAATAAACAAAAAAAACACTAAATTTTTTACATTTCACAACAGTAAACATAATATAATATCAACAGTTAACAAAACATGACTCCACCTTCAATTAATCGACAATTTGATCATTTTTGTTTCATTTCGCTATCATTCTAAAACAAACGTTAAACAATAATAAATACTAACCCGAAGGATCCAATCTTTCACCATGTTTGATTAAAACTGATACGTAGTTGTCCAGCACAACAAAATCAAGAATTTTCAAAGATGAAAAAAACTTCAATTACTCGAATGTGGGATTTTTTTTGGTTAAAAATTGAAGAGAGAAACGTTGAATTTTTTTGTTGCAAATTGAAGAGAGAGAAACGTTGAAAAAGAAGAAGATAAAATCTGAATTTTTATTTGATTTTAACTGATTTGAGTGAATTAAGGATACTAAATAGTCTTAATTAGTTTAAATCCCTTAATTCGTGCTATTTATTAATTATCTACAAAAGAATGATATGATCTGATTCTTTAATTTATCTTAACTGATTTTGAGTGAATTAGGGATAAAAAATATTGTTAATTTGTTTGAATCCCTTATTTCATGCTAATCATTAATTATCTACAATAAATTCAAATTAAATTACAGGCCACACTTTCAGTTTTTTACTTTATTATCTATAATTCCGTTTTTTTTTTTTTTGTAAATTTTCGTTTTTATTTTTTTGAAAACTTTTTTCGAATTAATAAAAACATTTCTTTTATTTGTGAATTTGTTATAACCTGAAATTTTTAATGCTATAGCTTGAAAGTCTATATCTACTGCTATAGCCTGAAAATAGTACTATAATATATGTCATATATGAAATTTACACATTGTGAAAATGTCATAGTTTGCAAATGTTAAATTACATGTTATAATATTTTATCTATAAGGTTGGATAATATATAAATAAATATTAAATCTAGATTTAATGTTACTTGAAAAGGTAATTTCTTTTGATTCAGCTTGGATGATATACGAATAAATAATAAATCTAGATTTAGTGTTACTTGAAAAGATAATTTGTTTTGATTCAGTCGTATTATCTATTGCTGCTATTATTATATTCTCCTTTATTTTAGCATGACTTCTTGACTAGATGTGTTTTCTTTTCATGCTTGAATTTGATATATTTTACCAGAATTAAAATTTTATCAAAAATAGTCTCTCTACCATCATATCATAGGAGCAAAACTACGTACACATTATCCTTCTGCCATTTATGCTACTACACTAGATATGTTGTTGTTTAGAACAAAATTTAAATAATAACTTAAAAATAAATATTTGTGTAAATTAGCCAATGTTTGATGTGATGGTTGATTATGATTATTTAAGTTAATTGAATATGACATTCAAAGACAGCTATTTTACTTTTAGACAAAATTAGTGATATGTTGTTGAATAATTATATTTTTATATTATATAAAATTAATTCAACGGTTGATATTTCATGCAATATATCTTTAATGAATTTCTTGCTTGCTTCAATTATGTCACATCATATCATTGAATTTTATGTCCTTTCTATCAAACCAAAATAAGATATCACAAAAGCTAAATGACATACTGGTTGTGTTACAAAATGTTATCAAACACACCTTTAAGTATTTATGGACGTGATAAAATAACCCACAAGTCCATTCAAGAAGATACTATAAAATTGAAACAATACAAAAAAAATTGAGAAAAAAAACCAATTTATTTAAGTTTGAGTGGTATTGAATTCGTTCATTTACTAATTCAGTATTGAGTACATATATTTCATATATTTAAAATTAGATTAATTCAAGTCAAATGTGTCATTTAAATTACTCATGAAAAAATTATATAAACAACCTTCTCTAATCACTTTTTTGATGTATTTTTGAAAAATAGTAAGGAAATTTTAAATTTTACTATTGAAACTCCAAGAGTTTTCCTTGTGCGTGAATAATTGTTTGTGTGAATTATTATTATTTAGTCCATGTTGACTCATTCCGTCTCATCTTAAATAATTCTAAAATACAATTACTAATTCACTTTTTTTTTTTTTTTTATCAATTTCCCTTATTTTAATTCATTTAAAATTCAGTTAAATTCGATCATTTAACACGTCGAAACACTTAGGTACGTGAAATTCTAATTGAAAATTTCCTTAAACATTCTTCAATTGCTTGTTGTTATCATCATCAATAAAACACCATCATAATTAGAGCCGTCAAAATGGGTTTAGTCCATGGGGCCGGCCCAACCCAACCCATTATTGGGGTAGGGTTGGGATAGGATTTTTCAATCCCTTTTAAAACTAGGGCTTATAAGCCCGGCCCATATAAACCATTGGCCCTTGAGGCTTGATTGGGGTCGGGTTGAGGTCAGCCCATGGGACAAAACTTTTTATTAGGGCAACTTAAAATAATCCAACTAGTATATAATCTAATTACTTAAATACACGCTATGTTGTAATATTATGAATCTTACTAGATTTTGGTACGTCCAGATACATATATCTCGAAATATATGGACTCAAAATTAGGTTAATATGTTCTAGATACACTCTATGTCTCTGTCAAAGTAGATTCACATGTATTTAGGATGCATAGACAAAATCTCGCACCCTCGCCTCCCTCTAATCTTGCTTATCACTTACTTATCTCGCTCGCGTATCTGGTATGTGAAATACATGCTAATTACACTAGGCTTTTTACTAGTGTTATTAAAATAACACCATTGTTTGTCATATTTGATTTGAAAATCTTTTTCATTTTCTTGATGTTATAGAATCATAAGTTTGAAAAGAAAAAACAAGAAGGGCTAGCCCGCCCCAATCATCGGCCCTTCAAGGGTTGGATTGGGTTGAGTATATTCAGGCTCTTCCGAATGAAGGGCCAGCCCACCCCAACCCTTCAAATTCCTCGGCACGTGAGGCTTGGGCCGACCCTTTTTTACGGCTCTCATCATAATCATTCAACTAAAGTGGCCTCAAATTTTACCAAAGAAGGTAATGGATATTTCACTTTCATTTTACCAAAACTCCATCCATCTTTTAGAAATTATAAGGGGATTATTCAATATTGTACAAAATAATAATAATAAGTAACTATAATTAACAAAAAATTAACAAGAATCTACAAAAAAAATGGTCAATAAGAAATTAACAAATTACTGACTCTTTCAAAAGTTATTTAGGCTAAAGAGCAGATTATAATAAGACCAATTTAATTCTTATTAAATTTTAATTTCTTTGTTTGTTGTTTTATAATTTTTAACACCTAACGAAACTATTTTTTCTTTATTATAATTACATATAGCATATTAAATAAAAATATGTCATTTTAAAATTATCTCAACAAAAATTTTCGTAATTCAATTTAAATCTATTCATTTTTTTATGGGTGGAAAAGCATTAATAAATGAACAAATTAAAAGTGAGTTCAAAATTAAACAAATCATATTTTTATGATCTAATTTTACCGTTCAGAGTTAGGTATTTATTAAATTGTTATTACTAGTAAGTTATATGAGAATATACACGTGTAAGCATATAGTACAAATTCAAAAAAAAAAGTGGTAGGACAAAATTAGATTTTATTATTGTCCCCTACTATAGTGGCATTGCCTTAAACATAACTCGTGGCGGGGTATCACGTGATTAATCTCCCCACTTATTTTTATTTTTTTTGACTTTGACTATTTCCTAACCACTTTTTTCGAAAGGTTGTTGGATAGTGCGAGAGACTGTGACGAAATCAGAATTTTTATTTTTCTTTGATTTGGAGGGTGGTGCGATGGGGCAAGAGTTGTGGTAGAATCAAAATTCTTACTTTTTCGATTTTGGCAATTTCCCAACTACTTGATTTCTAGAGGGTGGTGGCCGGTGGGGGTATGAGGCGAAAGCTGTGACGGAGCTAGAATTGAAATCTTAAAATTAGATAACATAATCACTGACGATAAAAGTAGAAAATTAGAGCCAAAATTGAATGAGATAACATAATCAATCACGATAAAGTAAAAATTTCAAGCCAAAATTGGATATTCGACCAGTGAGAGTTTTTACAACTCCTTAACTGTTGTGCTAACTCTTTATGTTGTGCCAAGAGATGTTAATATTAATATATATAGATAATTTATCAAATTTTGACCTATCTATACCCCTCAAACAAGAATAACTCCGTTGTTGAGCAGGAAAATATAAAGTATTGAAACGTATAATTTTATTTGTCCACTTTAAATTAGCGAGTTTTGTTATTATATATTAATCAAAAAATAATTATGTAAACCCAAATATTTAAATTTTAATTAAGCGCATCTCCATTTAAAAGTCATATAATGTCTGTGTAAAATTTATTGGCAAGTTATTGAATTTTATGTACGGAGAATTTATTGTTCACTTTATTAGTGTGGGCTAGAAATTATTTCCAACAGGATTTGAACACTTGTAAAACCTTGTGCCAAGTGTTAAAATAATCAATAGTTATTATTATAATAGTAACAAACATCTCTCAAAGGGGTTGTATTTGGTCAACAAAAAAAAACGATTTTTAATAAAAGAATCAGAATTTGAATTTGAGCATCGAAATAAAAATAAAATTCTCGTAAAGATCTATTCTTCAAATAATTTATACAATAAATGAATGACCTATTGATCACTCAAACTTAGATGAATTAGATAAATCATGCATTTATTAACTAATTTTATCGCCTTTTATTTATGATATAATAATTAAAATACGCATAAATTAATCTGAACACCATCATTATAAATGAAACAGATGCAAGTAGGTGAAGATTTAGTTTTGGATACTCCCCAAAGTAAAAAAAAAAAGCTATATGGGAAATCATGTGCTTCTTGAATGCTCACAAATAAATTCATCTCTACGTGTCCAACCTTATCTATCCAATTTATTCCCCTTTACTTCATATCAAATTATCTTGTTTTATTACTCCCTCCGTCCCTTTTTAGTTGTCCACTTTAGAAATGGCACACAGATTAAGGCAACAATGATTAGCACAGTGAAGTTACAATTTTACCCTTATGACAACTTTTCACTTCAAAATTACAACCACTTATTTGAATTCAAGTGAAATAAATTGGAGGGAAACAACATACACTTTTACAATTTTCAAGAAGTGTAAATAAGGGTATAATAGGAAAAAATTTGTTGTCCTTTCTTGATTTGTCAAAATGGACAACTAAATAGGGACAACTAAAAAAGGAAATATGGACAAGTAAATAAGGACGGAGGGAGTATTATTTATTAGCATAGACAAATAATTTAAGATTTTAGGGGAGATATTTATATCTTCTAGCTTAGTATTTTTATTAATAATATATGGCTCTTGGTTGGCAAAAATGGTGACAAATGGTTTCATTGAATTGAAGTACTTTGCTTAGTGGTGTTAGGTAACACCAATATTCTATCCATGAGGAGGTTCAGATGATTCGAGTCGAAGTCATAATCGAACATAATACTTATTTAATGAGCTTTAAGAAATAAAATCTAATTTTATTATTATTATTATTAACATAGCATAGACAAATAATTGAGATTTTAAGGAGGTATTTATATGTTCTAGCTCAATAATATATGGCTCTAGGTTGGCAAAAATGTAGACAAAAGGTTTACTCTAAGTGCTTTGTTTTTTAAGTACCATTTAGGTTCCATTTTTATAACCCTATACGACTATAGCATATATTGTAAAGAAAAAAGAAGTAAAAAAGACTATAGCCTATAATCTACTTCACTTCATTGATTTTTGTTTAATTGCAAGTCTTTTTTTTTCTTTTTTTTTTGTTTTAAAATTTATAAGTGTTTTTTTTAGATGAGAGATTATCATAAATAACTGATCTACTTATAAGATATTGAGATTTGTGTATTTTCTTATATATAATTCATTTATATAATTACATTAATTATATTATTATTGTTGTTTTAGAATTTTATCATTAACAAGGTGAAATTGTGGGCATGAATTTACCAATAAACCCCTCAAAAATTTCACTTGGGAGGGACAAAAATGTCCAATAATTTCAACACAAATTGTCAAAATTGGTCACACAATTCCCGGCCCATTAATTACTCTCCCTTTCCATTTAAATCCTTCGAAAACAATTTTATTTTTTTATTTTTGTGAGATAATAATAAAATCTATGCACCGTTTATTTTCTATACCTCATCAAATGATGTTTCACTAGGTATGTTGTTAAAAAATAACCTCTTTACCTCTATAAAATAATAATAAAATTTGCACATACTCCATCTATTTTACCATTATCTCAAAAATTCACTTGAAAGACCCAAAAAAAAGTACAATATTTTCAATACAAAATGTCAGATTTGGTCACACAATTCCCGGCCCATTTATTACTCTTCTCTTTTCATAATCATTCGGAAACAATCTTTCTATCTTTATCAATAATAAAAAAATAAACATACAACCTTATAAGATTTCACTAGATATATTATTCAAAACCAACCTCTCTATCTTCTTAAAATAATAATAAAATCTACGTATAATTTATTATTCTCAAATTCCATCTAATGAAATTAGATATGTCATTATTATTATTATCTTTCCATTTAAAACCCCTCAAGTCTGCAAAAAGCCTTACCGCCGCCTAGGGAACTCTAGAGTCGTCAAATGTAAATTCTTATTTTCTAAAGTCACCTTTGGTCATCCTTAATTACATCACCAACCAATCATATCAATCCACACAAGTATACAATATTCTTATCCACAACACGTGTCCTTTTTAATAGAAAGCAAATTTCATCCTCTTTGCCCCCACCTAGATTTGGTAATACTCTATTCCGATTTAAATGTTTTACTCTTCTTTTTTTAGTGAAGAAAGACAAATATATCTCTTAACTATTTTAAATGATATGCAGATATCCTTCATCATACTTTTAAGACGCTTCTGTCGTTCAAAAGCTAGAGCATATATGTCATTTACTTTAACGAAAGACTAAATAGGAACACGTGACATAATCTTATCCGTCGATCTGATATTTAATAAATATCGAGTCGATGAATATGATTACGATACGTGTATGTCCGTTAATATAAAGAGTATATATACTCCAATTTTTTAACAATAGGGATATTAATGTCACAAAAATATGACGAAGAATATCTGAATATCATTAACAATAGTTCGGAGGTATATATTCCTTTTTCCGTACTTTTTAACATAAATTTTTAAGTTGCAATATTTATGTGATAGATTAAAGATTATTATATAAAATACAAAAGTTTCTTCTGTCCTTTTTTTCTTTTAATTTTATGATCAATCAAATTATGAATTTTTTTAAAAAAAAATCAAATTATGATTTTTAAATTAAAACGATGAAAAATACTTATTTTAAAGCTTAAAACTGAATTTAAAATATTGATTTAAGATTTAAATTTTATAGATCATTATCGATATATATTTTTACAATCAAATCTAATGAAGTAGTTTTATTTTAAATCATTGTTCAATTAATTTATAATGTTAATATTGAATTTTAAATTTAATTTTAATATATATTTGATATTTAATGAATTCAATAATATGCATGTAAACTTCTAGCTCCGCCCCACCGCTTTAATTCGACTTTCTATTTCCATAATTTACTTGGCGTGTAATTTTAGCAACTCCCATTATTTTAACCGCAGTGGAACGTCGAAATGTCTAGCTCACAGTTTATATAACTTAACCATAGTTAGTAATTCTTAACCATGGTTAAACTCCACTTTATCACCCCTTTATATACAAACCATCATCACCGCCTGAACTTCAAATCGCCACCACCTTTTCAACTAGCAAAATGATCGGAGAAAGAAGCCGCCGTATTCCGACGATCGATGTTCCACCGTGGCCGTACTCCGATGATCAGACGGTGAACATGCAGTTCATGTTAAGCCCTAGTACAAATTCCATTTCTACCCCTAATAATTACAATTACAGTAACTTTGTTGTTGAAGATGATTATTCTCTGTTTCTACAAAATGATGCGGAAGATATCGATGAATTTGAGTTGGAAAATCGTGAGATTGAACTTCCGGTTGATGTTTACGCTTGTGATAATTTCAGGATGTATGAGTTTAAAGTAAAGAGATGTGGACGTGGAAGGTCACACGATTGGACGGAATGTCCGTATGTTCATCCCGGTGAGAAGGCTCGCCGGAGAGATCCACGGAAGTTTCACTATTCCGGTACTGCATGCCCGGAATTTCGTAAAGGGAATTGTAACAGAGGTGATGGGTGTGAGTACGCACACGGCGTATTTGAGTGTTGGTTACACCCAGGTCGCTATCGTACGCAGCCTTGTAAAGATGGTGGTAACTGTAAAAGAAGGGTTTGTTTCTTCGCTCACTCGCCTGAGCAACTCAGAGTATTGGCTCCGGGTTCGGGTTCGGGTTCGGGTTCAGATTCGCCTCGACGGTATGTTAAAGCTTTGCATTTTGTTTCATCGCCTGAATCGAGTTCGCCGCCGACGGAGTCACCACCGATGTCTCCGATGACGGCGAACTCGTTTACCTCACTGAGTCGATCACTCGGATCGAACTCGGTGAGTGAAGTAATGGCTTCACTGCGTCAGCTACAGTTAAACAGGTTGAACTCCATGCCTTCATCATGGAATGTACAGATGGGTTCACCTGTACTCGGGTCACCTAGACGACCCGTTATCCGACCCGGTTTTTGTAGCTTACCTGCAACTCCATCTGGAGATCCGACCCGACCCAGAAACCGTTGTTTCGATCTATGGGAAAATGGGGAATGTCAAGAAGAACCTGTTATGGAGAGAGTTGAATCAGGAAGGGATTTAAGGGTGAAGATGTTTGAGAGGCTAAGCAAGGAGAATCCACTTGACGATCCGGTAAACCCGAACCCGAATTTCAATTCGGGTCCGGGTCCAAATCCGGATGTCGGGTGGATTTCGGATTTGATCCAGTAAATGGTGGTTCTTTTTTGTGTTTTCCTCATTTTGGAAGCTAAAATTGAAGGATATTATGTATGTTATTATTATATATAATATAGTAAGAATTTAATAGTGGTAATAGATATGGGGAATTATGTTTGGTTGTAAAGGGGAAAGTGAAAATTTAGGAAGTTTTTTTTTTGAAGGAATTGTAGGGAGCTATTATTATTATTAAAAAAAAAGAACACCCCAATCTTTAGAACGATTTTTTTTTATAAATGTTTAGCCAAAAATGGCAAAGTAAAGATGGGGTGTTGTGTTTGTTTTGATATTTGAAGAATGGCAAATTGTAATCCTTTTAATGTATGTATATGTACATTTATATATTATTTTGTAATTTGTAATTTGTAATGTTATTTTTATTATTGTTATTGTTGATTGTTTTTTAAGTTTCATATTTGTTAAGCTAGAGTAATTCTCTTTATGTCAATTGTTTATCTAACTAGATTGTTCATATTTTGAGTCGAGGGTTTATCAGAAAATAATTATTTTATTTTTGAGGTAGAGGTTAGGTCTGTGTACTCTCAATTCGCTATGAATTTTATTTTATGGAACGATAATGGGTTAACTAAGGTGCAAGTGCGAGGATCTATCGAAAATGATCGTTCTACCTTAAATATAATTAGGTTTGAATGTGTTTTTATCTTTTTTTTTTTTAGATTTTGTTTTGTAGAACTACGATAAGTTTTTTTGAGTAGTATTAGCCAAGAGAATACGTGACATATTTTTGGTATGCATTTGCATAATTTAATCATAGTTAAGAGCATACTTTTTCATTAATATATAATTTAATTATGATTAATTTTGGCATGTACTTATTTAAACATTAAGGAGTAATAAATAAATAAATATTTTGGAAAAGACAATAGTACGTACTCTTTGTCATGTTCGATTTTTAGAGGCTGCAGATGTTGTACGTATTCACAAGTATGATGCCAAGTGTAAGTCATTCCCCAAATACAAAGACTATCTAATCAATCGTTTCGTTTGGTGGGTGAGATAAAAATAATAAATTTGAGATAAGTATAAAATAAAATGATAGATTTATCAAATCTCGTATAAAAATGAGTTAGCTAATTTTATAAAATATTTCAATCGATAAAATTTTCTTATCTATCTTTATCTCACCGATCAAACGATCCGTCACAATTGTGGGGACATAATGGAATTGCCAAATGTATGGAATTTTCTTCTGGTACGACTTTGTTTAGTTTGCTAAGGGTGTTTCGACAGAAAAGGCAAAAAAGTAGAAGCAACAATAGGCCATTATTGGTGTCATAGATACTGTAGTTTCATTTGATCCAAGAAAACTTTATAATGTATTTCATGTGTTCGATATTAATTGTATGAGATTTCTTTTTATTTTATAAAGAATAATTCGGAATAGATAAAGGAGGGCGGGGGATTATGCAACGGGCTAAAAAAGTATTTTCCTGATAAGAGATAGATAAACGATGGAAGATCTAGCATGTGTCTGTCTTTGATTTGCGATTCAAAATAGAAAATTCGTGTTTAATTTTTATGAGATAGAGATAAATAGAAATATTATAAAATAAATATCTATGGTGTGAAATTTGTGATTACCACAATCACTTTCATTATCACAATCAATTATTGGTAAAGAGCGATAATCATTTACAACAATCACAAATCATACAATTTCATTAAGGTCGATAATTTATAAAGTCCTCCTAATCAAACTCAAAAAAACAAATTTCTCATCAATTTTGAGTTTAAGAATACACTTGGATACAAGTTTCTTTCTAAGAGGTGAAATAGAATAATTCGATCTGATCAAACATGATACTCTAGTAGAACATTTGTATGACCCATTATTGTACTATCTTTTGAAAGTATGATGACAAGTGTATGTTGCTCCAATAAGTGAGATGATAGGACAATTTTTGGGACACAATGGCATTGCCATATTTTGGGGCTTTTCTTCTGATGCTGTTTTGCTGTTTTTCTAAGTATGTTTTGACATAATATGCAAAGAGAAACAAGCAACAAAGGCTATAGTTGGTGTCAGAGTTACTGTAGTCTCAGATGGTCCTTGATAGCTTGTGTCACTGCTTAGGATGCGTGTATTTATNGATACAAGTTTCTTTCTAAGAGGTGAAATAGAATAATTCGATCTGATCAAACATGATACTCTAGTAGAACATTTGTATGACCCATTATTGTACTATCTTTTGAAAGTATGATGACAAGTGTATGTTGCTCCAATAAGTGAGATGATAGGACAATTTTTGGGACACAATGGCATTGCCATATTTTGGGGCTTCTCTTCTGATGCCGTTTTGCTGTTTTTCTAAAGTATGTTTTGACATAATATGCAAAGAGTAACAAGCAACAAAGGCTATAATTGGTGTCAGAGTTACTGTAGTCACAGATGGTCCTTGATAGCTTGTGTCACTGCTTAGGATGCGTGTGTTTATTTATTTATTTTAATATAATTTAGGGGTTGTTTCGTTAGGAACAAGTTATTCTATGAGTAGTTATCTTGAGACAACTTATCTCATTATATATATGGGATAACTTATCTCATCGGCTATTACTATGGTATAAATGGTGAGATAAATTATTCTAAACATGGCAACCAAACGAGACAATAAAATTGTTCCAGGACTAATTTTTTATCCCAAGACTATTTATTTTTATTCCTCCCACCAAATAATGTGCTTACTTGTGCGCATCCAAAGTAGGAGAGCATGAATGTCAGTTGAAACCAAATTAACGTGTCTTTTAGCTTGACCGTAAACTATGACTCTGACAGTATTGCAAACGTTTTTATTTCTTCTTTGAGATTTATGAGGACTTAGATCTTGAATCTTCATTCTTCCTTTTCTATATAGATTTTTTTTTCTTTACATAATTTGTCAATCATCAAAATACCTTATAATCTTAAATTTAGATACAAAGATGATGGTAATTTGTTCCAATTTTGTTATTTTTGTTCTAGTTTATTTTGATTTGACTGTAATTAGGAGTCGCCATTATCATTAGTTATGAGTATCATTAATATAATTCATTGGCCACCACCATTCACTATCATCAAAAATGACCATCATGTGATTACTATCGGTAACCATCACAAATAGCTAGTACCCATAATCACTATCAATACTATCACCATAAACTATTTGCTATACCTACTAGCAGAGAAAATGACATAAATAGTCTCTTAACCATAGGAGTAGGTCTAAAATGGTCCTTTAACTATACACTTAACGAATATAGTCCTTTAACTATTCAAAAAATTTTCAGCTTTGGTTCCTTAACTATACACTTACCGGTTTTAGTCTCTTAACTATAAAGTTACTAATTTTAATCCTTTAAGTATTCAAAAACTTATTAGGTTTGGTCTTTGTTCATTTTTAATATAAATTGCTTAGGTTTATATTAATGAAATTCATGCCTCGAGAAATTAAATCCTTTAGCAATTTTTTCTGTTGTTTCTCTCTCTCCGCTGCTTTTTCTTCAAATTAACCTTATGTGAAGAACCTTAACGATTCAAAATAAAATTCACGAGGAAAGAAAGTATAAGTCATAATATTATTCAACAGAGTATAAAATGAAGCATATTTATTGCTACTAATGGCTTGAATATGCAAAACTTTATTATAAAAAGAAAAAAATTATTTCCCGTTAAATCCAACGTTTGTACTCCAACGACTTCATTGAACGAAATTGGTTTAATTTTTCAGGAATTGAAATTTATAAAATGGTAGATTTGCAATTTTTTTATTTTTTTTAAATAGATGAATTTTATTATTCTATCCATTTTATTTTATGTAAAGAATTTGAGTAAATTAAATAAAATCCGCACTAATTAGAATATTCAAGTGCGGCTTCAAGTCATTAACAATAATTATATGCTTAATTTTATCCTCCATTGAATAAAATCAGGACGTATATCTTCTTTCCTCATTAATTTTATTTTGAATCGTTGATGTTATTGTTCTTTTCATAAGAGTAGTTTGAAGAAAAAAGGGCAGAGTTAGAGAAATAACTTCAAAAATGGGTTAAAGATATAATTTCACAAATATTTTCGTTATTATAAACCTAAACTATTTGTATTAAAGAAATGGACAAAGACCAAACCTGATAAGTTTTTGAATACTTAAAGAATTAAAATCGATAACTTTATAGTTAAGGAATTAAAACCGGTAAGTGTATAACTAAGGGACAAAAGCTAATAAATTTTTGAATAGTTAAAAAACTATATCCGTTAAATATATAGTTAAAAAACTATTTTAGACCTACTCCTATAGTTAAGAGACTATTTATGTCATTTTCTCCTTACTAATATTGACACTCGCTACCACCAGTTAACACCTACAGTCATTATCACCCGTTACTTATTATATTACTGTTATAAATTTTTCTTTTATAATTAAGTTGTGCATTAAAATTAAAATTAAAATATTTAAATTTAAAAATTCATTTGAATATAAAGATATTGTAACAAATTGTGGACCCAACACAATCCAAGAGATAAGGTATTTCTGTTGTGTGATTTTCCAACACACTATTAAATACTATATCAAGTCTTTATCATATGCCTAATCCTTTTGGACTTAAACTTGCATCATTATTTAAATTAAATGATCCCTTTGAAATCCGATGTAAGAATAAAATTATGGAGTAATTAATTGTTTACTTTGATTTAATTTATTAAGCAACTTTTTTTTAATCTACAAAGTTACATCACTAATAAATATTTTGACATGGGTAGCTGATCAATATGATGTTGACAACCATGAATTTGACCAATATATTTTTTTAATTATATGTGTTGGGAATTTATCTTCTAAATTATGACATAAATTATTTGAGGATTAACTTATATAAGTTTATATGAGCTGCATGAATATATATGTACATATGAAATATGAGAGCTTGACTGGTTTTTGAATTGGAAAAGATAAAAAAAGTTTGATTGATTCATTCTAACCTGACTATATATCGTAATTGTATAAGAATTGATCACTAAAAAAAACTGAAATTAATTACAATTTTTATTATTTAGCTATTAAATTTATTCGTCAAAAAATTGTCACAAAACATTTCTAGGCACAAGGAAAATGTTAGTACTACTATTTATTATTCTTATGTGTATATAGTTGATATTCGGTGATGATTACAATAATACACTTTTATTGAGGCTTTACTGCCACAATCAATTATCAGTATGATCAACAATTACCTTCATTATTACAATTAATTACCAGTAACAACTGACAATCACCTTCATTACCGCAATCAATTATTCGTAACGACCGACGATCACATTCAACCATCACAATTGCATAATTTCATTCAAAATTGACAATTTATGAAGTCAAGATCAACAAAAACATCCGCTTTAGCAAGCTTAACATAGACATTTTTGGCTAGTTTTGAATTTAGGGTGCGCTTGACGTACAAGTTCTTGAAGAATGTATAGTTATTTCACTACATATTTTAGTTAAAATATCTTTTTCTTTTTAAGAGGTGAAATAGAATAATTCAATTTATCAAAACATGAAAAGCGTACCTCTGATAACACATTATTGTACTTATTTTTTAAAGTAAAATGACAAGTGTACGTTGATAAGTATGTTTTAACAAAATAGGCAAAAGAGAAACAAGCAACAAAGGGCTATAATTGGTATCATATAGTCCTTGGTGGCTTGCTTCTTATGCTATGTCATTAGTACGGTTTTATAAACGTGTTTTTTAATTTGGATTCCGTTGATTTATGCATATTAACTTTGAATATGCATAAATAAACATTTAAATATGTATAAAATTAAATAAATAGACATAAACTTTGTACAAACACTATAACGTATGATTAAGCCACACGGGAAACCACATAGCAAAAGACCACTAGGCCATGGTTAGCGTGTTGAGTAAATTCGTCATGCTTTAAAGAATTTGTAATATAAAATTAAATAAGTAGACACACATATCAGATAAGCTAAAGAAATTTCTTCAATTGCTTGTTGTTATCATCACCATCATCATCAATAAAACACCATCATAATCATTCAACTAAAGTGACCTCAACTTTAACCAAAGAAGGTAAGTGGATATTTCACTATTATTTAACCAAAATTCCAATATTATTTTAAAAAATTAACAATAAATAATCCTATTTATCAAAAATTTAATAACAATCTACAATAAATGGTCAGCAAGAAATGAACGGATTATTGACCCTTCCAAGATTATTTGGGTTAAAAACTAAATTATAATCATAACAATTCAATTCTTATTAAGTTTTAATTTCTTTATTTATAATTTTTGACACCTATTATTCTTCTTCTTATAAATGACTACATATAATATATAAAAGAACTATATAATTTTTTCATGGATCAATTTGGATATATTCATTTTTGTATGAACGTTTTATAAAAGTTAATAAATGAATGAGTCAATAGTCAGCTCACCCCAAAGTATTCATTGCTAGATGATGCAAAGTCACTTCTTCAAGCAAGTTTTTTTTTTTTTAATGTACAAATATTACTTTACGAATAAATATTTTGATGTGTGTCACAAAATAATTCTAGCAACTAGGAAATATATAGTTATTATTTTAATGTGTGTATAGTTGATATTGATTTTTCTTTTGCATGATTATTTCTTTTTATTTTTTTGAATTTTCTTAATGAAGATTCTAGTTATGATCCCGCCATTATATAAATTTACTTGCATATAATTAGCAACTCCACTAGTTTAGGTACATGCCAACCAACTTTAATTAAGTTGTTGAAGAATTGATGCAAAAGCAATATATTTCTTATTTCCACTTGGACTATACTTTCTTTATTATTTTTCTAGTGAGTTAGTGTTAAGCTTTTTGTCTCTAGTTTAACTAAAAGTATTACTTCGATTGAGTTATATCATAGTTTTTCATTTATTTAGATGTTGAGATAAGATAAATCGTAAAATTTTTATTAAAAAATCTCAATTTCATCACAATCGGTATTATGCTTTCAAGGGAATGCAATATTGAAGCAAACTACTTATTAATATGCTATCTCAATCTAATAAAGGACATTCAGTAAGGATCGAGAAACTTTTGACTTTTATGATATACTATTAATTTCATCACGATAATGATAAGACGATGAAATGATAAAATAAGTTTGACTTTTCTCATCTAGTGATAGTGAATTGTATTTATGACACAAAAGTCAAGATTTTTAAGTCTTAGATGTTACTTGAAAGTTAATATAATTGTGTTGACTTTATCATGATCGGTATGATAATGGTTGAATTTGTCTCAATTAGCACATTTGTGAAGCAAGTATATGGATTTCAACAGTTAACTGAATAGTCATTGTCTTTAATACATATTAGTTTAAAAAATCAAAAATTGGATAGCACTAAAGCAATTCATAAACAAATAATCATCAACATCTCTATAGCAACAATACTCTCACCTAAACAGTTATACACTCCCTTCGTTCTATGAACTCTTGTTGACGATCCTTTTACCGAACAACTCTTCAAAGAGGTTCTAACAATTGCATTCTCTAAATCAATCTTTTCTCATGCTGAATAAATTTATTGAATATGATATAACATAATAGAGTCCGGAGCCAAAAGGGCAAAAAAAATTGTCAAAAATTCCAAAAGGGCAAAATCGCTCCTACTGGAGCGATTTTCCTCTGACACATATTAACGCCGTTTACTCCGTTAAAAATAAAATCACTGCCAGGGCAGCGATTTTTGTCCAATTTTTTTCACTAAAATCGCTGGCACAGTAGCGATTTTTTAACTCTAATTTTTTTTCCTCCAACTAATATTGCTGCTATGGCAACGTTTTCATAGAAAAAAAATTTTGACAGCTTTTTTGTAAAAACTTTTTTTTGGAAAATCGCTGCCTTGGCAGAGTTTTCCTTAATTTTTTTTTTAATTTTGAAAATCTTTTCTTAATTTTTTTTTAAAGTTTTATGAAAAAACAATTATTTTTTAAAAAAATTGCGGACAAGGAGCCTGATTCCACCCAAAATTTTAAACTCGACGTAGAAATCATCAAAATGAGGCACAAACTTTAATCGGTGTCGAATTAGGCTGCCTTTTCAGCGATTTTTGTTTAAAAAAATATTTTTTAATAAAAACGCTGATCTGTTTTCAAAACGAAAAAAAAGAAAAAAGAAAAACGATTTTAAAAAAATAAAAATTGAAGAGAAACGAATTTAAAAAAAAAGAAAAAAATTAACTAAAAAGCTGCGAAGGCAGCAATTTTCAGCCATTTGACAGCTTTCTTATAAAAAAATTATATATTCTGGGCAGCGATGTTGGTGGAACTAGTTTTTTTATAAAAAAAAATCGCTGCCTAAGGTAGTGATTTTGGTAGAAATATTCTTTTATTTTTTTTAAATTTTTTTTTTTTATGTCAACTAGTCAACATTTGATTATTTTTTTTAAAAAAAAATTACAATCAGATGTTGACTAGTTGACAGAAAATTTTAAAAAATTAAAAAATAAAAAAATATTTCTACCAAAATTGCTGCCAAGGCAGCGATTTTTTTTTAAAAAACTAGTTCCACCAAAATCGCTGCCTTGGCAGCGATTTCAAGATATATATATATATATATATATATATATTTTTATAAAAAAGCTGTCAAATGGCTGAAAATTGATGTCTTGGCAGCTTTTTAGTTAATTTTTTTTAAAAAAAATTTGTTTCTCTTCAATTTATTAATTTTTTAAATCGTTCTTCTTAAAAAAAATTCGTTTTGAAAACAAGGCAGCGTTTTTATTAAAAAATAATTTTTTTAACAAAAATAGTTGAAAAGGCAGCCTAATTCGATACCGATTAAAGTTCGTGCCTCAATTTGATGATTTCTACGTCAAGTCCAAAATTTTAGGCGGAATCAGGCTCCCTGTCAGCAATTTTTTTTAAAAATAATTGTTCTTTCATAAAACTTTAAAAAAAAAATTAAGAAAAGATTTTCAAAACAAAAAAAAAATTAAGAAAAACCCTGCCAAGGCAGCGATTTTCCAAAAAAATGTTTTTACAAAAAAGGTTCCAAATTTTTTTTTTCTATGAAAACGCTGCCATAGCAGCGATATTTGTTGGAGGAAAAAAAATTAGAGTTAAAAAATCGTTGTTGTGCCAGCGATTTTAGTGAAAAAAAAAAAACTAGACAAAAATCGCTGCCCTGGCAGCGATTTTATTTTTAACGGAGTAAATGGCGTTAATATGTGTCAGAGAAAAATCTCTCCGGCAGGAGCGATTTTGCCCTTTTGATTTTAAAAAAAATATGATGTGCCATTTTGGAATTCTTGGCAATTTGTTTTGCCCTTTTAGCTCCGGACTTTGATATAATATAGCATGAGTTATAGAATAGAATGGGATAGATAATAGAGGACAACTTACGCACAAAACCCCATCATATTATTAACACCGCTCGTGTAAACTTGTCTGCTTATTTCGAATAAAATTGCTGTCGTCATTTAACTTGTGTTTCTGTATCTATATTGGTATAACAATAGATATACATTATTTGAAGTTAGTCTTAACAAAGTCTAACTTCACACATTTTGTTTGAAAGTTTATATAGTTTATGCTAATAAAATACATATGATAGAATGTTGGGTTATGAAGGGTGATTAGGGCGTTATGCGGAAGCTTACAATTGCAATCAAGACAGTGATAAATTAGATGACAAATAAAGCGATACTAAAACATGATATTATTAATATGAAAACTAATTTAAAAGAAAAATATTATAACTGTTGAGAGAATAAATCTCCGCATAAACTAAACTCTTTAAATGTCTACATTGTGGATACTATTGTGTTGTGTTAGAAGAAACAAACCTATATTTATAGAATCCTAAAACTCTTTCTTACTAGAAAAAGAGTCCTAAAAGGAGAGAATAAACCAAATATGAAAGAATATTATATTTTCCTTTCAGGAAAAGTAAAAACATTTATGTTAATGTTTTGTCTTTTCTTTAAGGAAAAATAAATCTTAAATTAAGGTAAGAAAATCAGGGCAAAACCCTAACAGTTCAATCATTCTTGTCTGATTTCAGCCATTTTTGTTTGAAGTTTAACAACATGTGCAATGTGCATGAACTTCGGACTGAAATTATCAAAAGTGAATCCAACTATAATTGCTTGAACTTCAATCATATATAACTCCTAGCACTGTGTGTCTGAAATTTAATTTTGTAAAATTCTAATTTCAGACACCACATATAAAAAGTATATATATGTACCAAAAAGTTTCAAAATGTGTTTACAAATTAAATAACGAAATCAAAATAGATTGTACCGTAAAATTTTAAGTTAAAAAAGAATTTGGTTATATCAAGAGATCTCTTGTATCAACTAAAACAAGCCCAACATTATCTTCATTCTATGTTTCACAGACCACTGGATTTTGGCCCATTGTAACATTTTTAAAGTACGAACAATTTTGCGACACAACAAACATAGCCTCTCAAGCTCATATTTATTCGAAATATCGATACTTTAAAAAGATTATTATACATAGTGAGAGTTTGAATTTTAATAGAAACTATACCAAATACACGTATCTCTTTATTTCAAGTCTGAAATACAAGTGTATCTTATAAAATATAGTGACATACAAGAAAACTCTTTTTGTGAAATAATCTTATAGAAATGAATAATTTCTAAATAAGGTTGCTAAAAACAGTTACTTGGGTGTCATTTTTACTAGAAAATTATATTCAGTGACCTTGAAAATGAGTGATTTCAAAATTTTAAACGCCGTTTGCCCATCAAGGTCAAAAGAGTTTCCAGAGACAAAACTTGTTAAACTTTGAAATTTCTTATCCATATAAAAAAATAGATTAGAAAATAGGGAAGATTATGCAAAATAGCATACATTTAGCCTGCATTAGGTACTATAGCTATAGTTTAAGAGAATTTTAATTCGCGACTACAATGTCCCCAATTCCTGCTATTCGCATGGTTTGTATAATTCGCCTGATTTGTATAAATCCAGATTTGTATAATTCGGTTCCTTATTGTATAAATCCTGAATTTTGTATATGCTTACCCTAACTATTTGTATACGATTTATGAAAAATTCATAATAAATTACCATGTTTGTATATTGGCAAGCGAAATATACAAACAGAGTTCCAAAAAAATCCTAAATGTATAAATACGAAATTTGTATACAGTTACCCTATTTGTATATTCGCAAGTGAAATATACAAACTGGCAGATATACATAAACCGTAGCCTCAATAGCAAACGGAACTATAATTATAGAGCGCAATTATCGAAACTATAGCTATAAGGACTTATCATGTCTAGTATGTTTGTTATTTCTGAAATTTCTCAAAAAAAATAAAAAATCAAGGCCATTCTCTTGTAAATCATCCCAATTTTAACTGGGCTTTTTGGGCTGCTTGTTGAATATTTGGGCTTGGAATCTACACAAACTTGTTCACATTATGTTTAGAACACAAAGCCCATCCTGCAGGTTAAAAGGAAAAAAAATATGACAACCAAACTAATTTGCTTAGATAATTAGAAGAAACAAATCCACTTTTTTTCCTTTGTCCTAATTTCTAAGTATGGTTTCAAGATTTAAACTATCGAGTTGGAATTATCATCTAGAACATGTGTGATGGTGTGAAGTCCCATTAAGATTTTCGTGAAATGTTTCGTTCATCTTTATTGAAGTTTCATGCATACTATATTTAGACGTGCTTGACAAAAAACATCTATTAGCTTATGGTAAGCAAGACAAAGCAAGTCGATGAAGGAAAAAACTTTCGATGACCATATATCTGAATAGTTAGAACATGCAAGATTTCTCTTGAAACTTTCTTACAAATCCTCTTGATCGGTCAAAACTAGAAGATATATGAAAGACACATGTCTTACATTCACTAATATACTAGAGGAAATGTTCTTCTATGTACGCTTCAACTATCTTCTATTGTTACTTTCTATTAATCTTTTGAAAAGGTAAAAGGGTCATATAAACTATAATAAATTAACATATATTATAAAGTAAAATTTCATGTTTGTAAGAAGTAAATTTCGAAGAAATAGTAAAGTTTAGTAGGTGTAAAAGAAGTTGAACATTCAACCATGAGCTAAGTTAATGTTTTGTGGGCTCTACATATAGTTGATAGCAAAAATAGGAGATATTATGTTGATAATTACAAAGTGCCCCCCCAAGTCTCTTGAATACACATTGACTGAGTTATTTTTATCCAATAAATATATGAAAATGAAAATTTATAAAGTACATATAAAGATTGGAAATTAGTACTTCTAGTCCCTCGAATATTGATAAATTTTGGTTTTTGTCGTTCTGATTTTTGATTAACCACATCTAACCTTTAATTTGATATGCGACTTTTGATCCCTCAATAGTAAATCTTCCTTTATAAATTTGATAAATTGTTATGTGCTAAACCATATAAGTATCAATACGTACTCTTGTTACTCCATATTTAAAGGTATTATAACTCTAAAAATAAGCTTAATATCACTTATTTCCTTTATAAAATGACCCAAAACACATATTTTCTGATAGTTAAATGTGCTTAACAAGATATTACAAGAACTAAAATCAAACTTTACGAGTAAGCAAGGGACCAAAAGTGCAAATATCCCCTTAATATTGACCAAGTCAAGTTTACTCCCCCCACCCCACCCCCACCCCCACACACCCCCACCCCCACCTCCTTTTGAAAAAAAAATAGAAGTAAAAGGATGCCCTCTTCTCTTTATATAATGTAAGACTTAGGACTTCTTTGTTTGCTTCTTTTTAAGTAACAAAGACTACTATATCGTTATTATAAGTGTCTTCTTAAGACATTCTAGTATATTGTGTTAAAAAAAACAACATTTTAAGCTAGTGTTTAATTATAATTTGTAAATCATGGGAAGAGCTCCTTGTTGTGACAAAACCAAAGTTAAAAGAGGACCATGGTCTCCTGAGGAAGATAACATTCTCAAGAATTATCTTGAGAAAAATGGCACTGGTGGCAATTGGATTTCTTTGCCTCAAAAAGCAGGTTTCTAATATTTTTTTTCTCCCTCCAATTTTCGATGAAATTTGAGTGATGTGTAAGAAAATTCATTAGAAATTAGCAATTTTCTGATAGTAATATCCATATCTTTGCTTTAAATCCTTATGATTAAACATATTATTTGGTGTTGATGCCTCTCATGTTTAATATTTCTTGATAGAATTCAACTTATATATATACTGATAGTATAGAGAACTTTTACATTATTGGTCAATATAATTTTAATTGTCTATAATTGGTTGTTAATTTATTGTAGAAAGTCTTTCTATAGTTATCTTTTAGCAAGGTAGGGTACCTAGTGTATAAAAATTAAACTCTTATTTTTAATGATATTTTTATATTTGAAAAAAAATTTATGTTAGGTTTAAGGAGATGTGGAAAGAGTTGCAGACTAAGATGGCTTAATTATCTTAGGCCAGACATTAAACATGGAGGGTTCACTGAGGAAGAAGATAACATTATTTTAACTCTTTATAGACAAATTGGAAGCAGGTAATTGGTCAAAGGATCTTTAATTATTTCATCACATGTTCAAACGTAACTTTAACTTTCACATATTTTTTTTCAATTTTATTTCTCGTAGTATATATTATTTTTCAAATATCATTTGATATTTTATTTGAACTAAATCTATTGATAAAAAATTAAGGTGGTCAGTGATGGCTGCAAATTTACCAGGAAGGACAGATAATGATGTGAAGAATCATTGGAATACCAAGTTGAAGAAAAAGCATTTGGCAGCACAAAATAATAATTTTCTAGACATAGGGTACAATTTCACCAACAATATTAATTCTAGTGATTTGAATCACAATTATTCAAGTAATTACTATGGGAAATTGGATTATTCTAACACATTCACAAGTCATATGGACCCAAATGTAACCAATTATTCAAGTAAAAATTGTGATCAATTCCCTCTTCCAACCTTGATGGAAATTCAAGAAAATGATGCAACAATTCAATCAGTTCAAGAAGATAGTTCCTTGGACTCGTGTCAGATTCTCCAGAAATATGTTATTTTTGAAGAAACCAACCTATGCACGTCGACGTTTTTGAAGAGTACGAGCAATACAAGTTGTAATTATATGGATTTGAGCTCCGGAATTTCATCATCATCATCTTACTATGATGACATTCTTGAAAATGGTTTTGATTTTCAAGAAAATGATATAGGAGGAGTTGATCCAAATTCTTCATATTACAATAATATTCTTGAAATTGATCAACTTTTCAAAGGATTTGAAAATTAGCTAAGGGGCTAGATTTAACATATGAAAATAATATGAGGGACAAGTAGGTTTATTTTATTAAGATTTGCACTTACTTTTTCTATTTAGGTTCCTAGCTACTTATTTAGGTTTTAAGATAATGTTGTATGTATATATGACTCTTTAATAGTCAAGAATGTTGAAATTATCTTATTCCATCTAACCATGTGTATTTTTATTTTTCTTCTTATCCTTTCTGTGAATAATGATCAGGATGACCATTCAACTTTAACTTTTACGATTGAAATTGATTTAATATTATCCTCAGTTATACTAGTAATTTATATATATTTTTAAAGTTATATTATCGGTTCATATTATCATATATGTCCCTAAGAGTATACAATCGGTTTATATATGACACGCGTTTCCAAAGCTTTACATATAGATTGATGGGAATTCAGTAACTTTTGCTCATATCACTGATATCAGTACTAAAAAATCTACTAGATATTTATAAATATTTGATTGGAAATCCAACTATTATTGTAAATTAATTCAAGATTATTATACGCGATATTCATGTTTGTTTTTTCAAATTCTGAATCTACCATTGTATGAAATCGATGTCATTAATTAGTATTAAAAAATTAATCCACTAAATCCATTATCATACGTAAAATTAATTAAACATTATCATACGTAAAATTTAATTTTTTTAAAAAATCCTAAATCCATCATTGCTTGGACAATCGATATCATTAATTATCAGTACGTATATAGAATTAACTTGTGAAGCAAGTTGCCCATGAATGCATGTAAATGTTGAAATTTTGTCACTAAATTGTCAGCATCGTGCAAGTTTGTTAACTCGTCAGTACGTAGTCATGAATATTGCATGTATTTGCCCAATTCATAGCGTGTTGACGTGATTTTGGGAAACCAATTCACTACTTGGTCTTTTTTTATTTTTTTTATGTTCGACATTTGTATCGAGATTTATGATAAATACAAATTTCATTTCGGATTGCAGGTTTCAATCAAGACCTTTGATTAAAATGAGGAAGTACTTACCATTTCACCACTTTCTTTATTGGTTTAAGTGTTTGCTCTTTGATACAACAATACATATATTTAGTGTATAGTAGGGTCTGGGAAGAGTACTGATGTATGTAATCTTAGATAGATAAATTGTTTATGATAGACCATCGACTCAACTAAAACATATCAAAATCAAGTATTGAAAAATATACCATAGTGAAAAGACACACTAAAATAAAAAACGAGAACAGAACAGTTACAAAAATGTATTATATAATATAGTAATCGAAACACAGGAACAACAAGTAATTATAATTAAAAATCAAAGAATAAAAGAGTAATAATATTGGTCATAATTGGTAGAGACAACGATAAATGATTAAATATTTTGATTGGCAACTTTTAATAAACAATTAATTATAATCAGTGGATAAAATTAAGCATCTTATCTTCACGATCGAAGAAATGCTTGCATCTGCATGTACGTAGACATTTGGCACTTAAATTCATAATTGCACCGATAAATACTTATGTACGATTTATTTTAGATCATAAATTTAAAAATATATATTTTATTTTTATATTACGTATTTAATTAAATATCATCATATAAATTGAGACAGAAATACAAGTAAATCTATGTTCTATAAGCTTTAGCTACTTGACATTAATGTGGTCCTCTCCCAAATGGTCAAATAGACATTTATTGATCAATTAAATTATTAAACCAATAAGGGTGAGAGTTGAGTTTGAATATAATAAATCAACCCCCACAAGGGAAAAAAGAAGTGTATAATTTTCAATCCAAGCTAGTGTGGTTGAAATATTTTAACTAAAGCTTCCACATAATAATTGATGCCTCTTCAAACTAATTAAAGTGAGCCTATCCTTTTAGGGTTTGCCATAATGTTAGGGCTTAAGGTTAGACCTTAGGTGAGCCTAGTCACACATCGATTGATTCCACGAATAAATCAAATAATAGTTTTATTGAAATTTGGACAGATGAAAAGAAAACATTAATTAGTGTTTTTTGCCTTCTCTGTTGTTGTTGCTCTTGGATTACCCATCTTTTTATTCTCCTTCGCTTGTCTTGGTGAGATCAGATTTCTAAAATGAATGTCTCTTGATCTCTTTCTTTGTTTTGTTCTTCTTTTATATTGTCACTTAGCTTGAATGAATACACTTGATGGCCGGACTGTATATACTCGCACAAGTTACCAATTAATGATTAATTACATTATAATTTGGATACTTATATATTAGTATACTATTACTCCATCAAACATATTGAAGTTATTAAGTAGTATAAGTAATTAGTTTGGTAATTCTGAAATTTTCAAATATCCTTGTGTAGTTTCAAAATTGATACTACATTTTAATAATATGTACTATTATTATTACTATATATTAGTTTGCAAATTTCTCCATCATTCCTTTTCTTCTTTTTATTTTAATTCTTCTAAGCATCAATTATATGATCAGATGTCAACTTAATTATTATCTCTATTATTTGTTGTTTTATGAAATTATAAGATATGTGCTAATTAAAGTCAATGGAGACTCGAGAGGCCACTTATTATTTATCTAAATTAAGTTTGAATGTACAATAATTGTCAATACTTATCCAACAAAATCATAAATTATAAAAATGTTAGTAACAACTTTTTTTTACAACTATTGATTTAACAGTTAACAATGTTTGTTCATCGTTCAATGTGCTAGCTAATTAGAAAATACATCAAATTAATTTAGTGGAACTATTTTAGTCCAATAAGTATCAAATCTAGCTTTCGAATTCTTTGGTTGCTTGTTGAAAATTAGTTAACTTGGCTATCAAGGGATGCATTTGAAATTGTGATTTTTTTTGGTTTTCATTTAACGGGTCATACATGTTACGAACTTAAATAATTAGTCGAAACCAAATTCTATTGAATATCGAATGATTATTAAAACAAACTAAAACATTATGCAAATACATGGTACAAAATAATTGTGTAGAACTTATTCACTCGGTGTTTATATCAGATCATAGTAATTTATTACAGTTAAGTGACAAGTTAATCTGAGAATATGTACTACATACTTATAATTAGTAGCAATCTTAAGTTCTTTTATTCGGTATAAACATCTTATATTCAAAATTCATTAGTCGAATTAATCCAAATTGTGAATATATAGCTAGCTTCATAAATAACAAACGAAAAAAAGTACTAAAAAGAAGAATATGAAGCAGAAAGAAGTTCTTTCTCACATGTAGAAATCGAGCCAGTATTTAAGATACAAATTTGTAAATTGTTTGAATTTATAAGTTTCGAATTTTGATTCCACTTTGATGTACGATTGAATATTAATGTTTTTGTTTACTTTCATATGTAAATGCAAGGCCCGCTTTAGTAGACTGTACGAAAGACATTGCATATTAATGTCTTGACCAAAAATAGGTAGCAAAGAAAGAAAAAAGAATTTTTTGAGTAATATATATATATTATTATATTAATTAATTAAAAAAATATAATTTTCACAGTGTTATGTGTTTTGTGACGTTCATGATAGAGAGCAGATTAATGAAGACACGTCAGAAACATGTTTTAAGGTAGATAAACTTGTAAAATAAAGAGTGCACACAATACTTAGATGTTAATCTTTGCATTAAAACAAAAGATAAGGTACATAATACAAATTTATATATATGATAGACAGTTTTAAACTCGATAATGACATAGTCCATAATGGACGAATTGATAAAGTCTATTGGATCAAATCGGACAATACATATCATAAATTTGGAGTTTGGACTATGCCATTTTCCATTTTACCTGTCTCTGTGTGCATAAATTCTTTAAAAAAGTACGAATAAAGTTTAAATTATATGAAAAACACACCATTAAATGAAGTAACAATATAATTAATGTGTCTGAATTGCTTTAATTTTTAACATCGTTAATTAACTCTTCAACACATCTAAACAATATGGTTAATTAGATACTCCTATTAGAATAGTACTTAAAATTACGTGGTAATTAAAGAAAATATCCTTCGTTATGTTTTGTTGAAAGATGATAAAAGAAAAGAGCTAGAAAGTCCTTTTGTGGAAAAAGAAAAAAAGAAATTTACTTGGATTCAATATTTACAGTAAATCAACAATAACTATATCTAATTATCTAGTATAATTTCATAAGTGAAATCTGTGGATTTCTCATCGACATAGAAAAATCATTTTCAATAGACTTTTGATTAAATAAAGTATCTTAAATTAGTTTGAAAAGAAGAATACATAAATAAAAACAGTAACAACAACAGAGGTAAAGAACTAGCTGTGAAAAGAAGTACATAACATACATAAAAAGAACAGTAACAACAATGAATTATCTAATGTGATAATAATCGAAGCACAAAATGGTAACAACAATCAATGAATAAGAAACTATGACAGTAGTGTTACTACTATTGATAAAAAGATACAGTAGGAACATATACACACTTATATTCTATCATGCTCGAAAGCGAGAGAACGTTCAACTACCAACTAGCATTCTACTCAAATCAATGACCTCCAAAATCTCATATCTAAAGTCATGACCTCGTTAAACTCAAGATACACCATATTTTGTCTAATCTCCTCCTCTCAATACTTTCTTAGACATGTCTCTAATAAATTTTTCAAAATTACTAATCACGAAATCAAAAGTTAAACCAAATACAAAATAAAATATTTTTCGTATTATCGCTTTAGTATTACACAATCCAAACAACCCCTTATTTGCTTTTCTACCTAAACCGGGTCTAGATAAATAGCTACTTTTTCAGTACCGAAACATTCCCGCCAAAAATATCTTCTCGATTCTTCTTCAATACGCCTCTTCCCAATTTTTGTTTATCATCTCCGTTCAGCTTCAACTGCAACAAAGCCAACTTCCGATCATCGGTGATTCGAAATGGTAAGCATTTCTGTATTCTCTATTAACAGTAGCTTATCAATTTGTGTTCATCGATCTGTGTGTGTTTGCTGCTTTTCACGACTGTAAACACGTTGCTGGACCTAATTTCTACAGTATCGAAATCCTCAAATGAAATTCACAGGTTCGATTACAAATTTCCATATCTTTTGGTGGAAGTTTTTCGGTGATTGATGTATTTTTTTTGTGAAGTTATTTTTGTACTCCGATTAAGGTTAATATTGCAGCTTAACATCAATTTTGAATACATATGGATTTTTTTTTTTATTCTCACTAATCTATGTGTGTTTGCGGCTTTGCACAACTGTTAATACGTTGCTGGATCTGATAGCACTGTGTTGAAATCCTGAAATTGAGTTTACCAGCTCCATTAGAATTTTCAGATTTTTTGGTGGATTTTTTTTCAGTAATTGATGTATATATTCTAGTGAAGTTTTTTTTTTTTTTTTTGGCTCTGATTAAGGTAAATACCACAGTTTAACATCATTTTTGAGTATATATATGTGTTTGTATTTGTAGTTTTGTACGTTTACTGCATTAGATTCAGTGTAGGAAGTGCTTCTGTAGCCTCAATTAGTCTGCTATCTTTGTTGTCTGATTGACTGATTCATATAAGATGAGGCTTAGTCTTATAGTTCAGTATCTGTCTCGTGCTGCTGGTGTTGTAATTAGTCAGGTGACTGTGGATTGTTTTCTATTTTATTTGTTCTTCAATTTTCATGTAATCCTTTTTTTGGCTTTTTGCTTAATGTAGCTGTGGTCTATGCAAGTAACTATCTAAAAAGAACGAGACGTTTGGAGCTCTATCATGCTGAGATAGCTATTTGGCTAGATAATTTAAATGAATGTAGTTTTTTAGCATTGGAAGTTGGAACATATAAGGTGCAAATCATGTAGATCTAGAATGCTAATTTGTACTCTAAATTCTAGCCAATCCAATTTGATTGAAGTATGTTGCATTGATGCATATGATTTTGTGATATTCAGTATTCAACTCCTGTTTTTTATGATGCAGTCGAAGAAAAGAGGTCTTTCCTTGGATGAGAAACGAGAGAAAATGCTACAAATCTTTTATGATTCACAAGGTTTCTTCCTTGTAAGTATACTAGTTCCTTGTATACCTTTGATTTTTGCTATAAAATCATGCAAAGTAACAATGGAGATCAATGACATTTAATTCAACTAGTGGTTTTAGTATTGGTGCATATTTGATGTCACAGTCCCATCAGGTGTGGGAATCAACTAATTTCTATGTCTTATTTTGTTCTTTTACCCTGTTTTAGTGACTGATTTCCCTCGAACCGATTGTATCATGAAATCTGATATTTAGCATCATCCTGCCTATTCTTTATGTATCTGTTCTGACTATTCTTTCTGTATCTATTATGCTTTGCACCAGTGATCATCTGTGGGTTGATAATGCCTATTTAAGGATTTTTAGTCTGGGTTTGTTAAATCTTTAGCACCATTTATATGCTAATCAAATTTAGAAGCGGAGCTGTTAAATGTTTTACCAGAGAGCTCAAAAGTTTTGAAGTAGCTGATAGGTTCTTGTTTGACACTGGCCTGTGATATTTTTAACCAGATAATTATCAGATAGTCAAAAAGAAACAGTCGCACCCTCTCTTAGTTGTCTTCTCCTGTATAATACTGGAGATACCTCAATGACCAGGCTATTCTTGTGGTGTCTGTTTTTATGTCTTCAAGAATGAGTCTCACCTTGCCGCATCCACCAAACTCTTTTCATATATAGTTGTTTTTATCCTCTTCTTTCTGACCCTCATGATCCATGATAAGAGCATATGTTGCCTTCTGGAACAGGTCCAACATCTTTAGATTACTACTGGGGGACAAATCACATTTTATTTATTTACAGTATAATTCTTCCTGCATTATAATCTAATTAGTATTACATTTTTCAATTCCTTGCCATTTCAGCTTAAGGAACTTGAAAAGTCGGGACCTAAGAAAGGTGTTATCAGCCAGTCAGTGAAAGATGTTATCCAATCTTTGGTGGATGATGATCTTGTGTTTAAAGACAAGATAGGGACTTCTGTGAGTAATATCTGCTTTGTGTTATAACAGAATCGTCTTTTTAATCCTTTGCTGCTAAGCATAAAGTTGATCATCTATATTTTATGTTCTATAAGCATCATCAGTATCCCTCCACACGTCTATAATCTCAAGCATGTTCGTTTTTAACAATCAATCTCAAGTATGTTAAATGACTTGCATATTCCAGGTATACTTTTGGAGTCTGCCTAGTTGTGCTGGGAACCAGGTAAGTGTTTGGATTAATCTTTGCACATGCTTGTCATCTTTATTTCAGCTGCTTCATACATGATGTTCATTCAACAGCTGAGAACTGTCTATAGAAAGCTTGAGACTGATCTCCAGAACAATAATAAGCGGCACACTGAACTTGTTGAACAATGCAAGGCCTTGAAAAAGGGACGTGAAGAATCTGTAAGTACACCAAATTCGATATGGTCCTCGAGGATAATCTTGACATAATTTTGTATGGATTAGGTTTACTAACAAGACTGTTTCTACTTTCACTTCTGTGGCTTTACTAGGATGCACGAGAAGAGGCCTTGAATGAGCTGAAAGCTATTGAACAAAAACACAAGGAACTTAAGGTTGATGCATGCCTTTGATGTTTTGGAGCTTGCGAAATTAATATGATATTTAGATGAATATGGGTTAGCATTTTTATTCTGAAAAAACTAAGGTGAGATTATTTTCTTATTCAGGAAGAGTTGATGCAGTACGCTGATAATGATCCTGCTACTATTGAAGCAATGAGTAAGGAACTCTGAGCATGCTTTTTAGGCTCCATCTCCAATAGTATTTACCAGACAATATGTTTTATTATTCAGCTGTCTATTTGCATGAACCTGTATGCTTCTCTTTACCAGAATGTGGGTGTTTCCTAACTTGGGAAGTTCTTTTTGGCAGAGAAGGCGATTGAAGTTGCCCATTCAGCAGCTAATAGATGGACAGGTATGACTGTTCCTGCATTATCCAGTCATTACCTTGTATGCTTCCCTTATTGCTCTCTTTCTTAACTATCATGTGCATTTTCTATACAGATAACATCTTCACATTGAGACAATGGTGTTCAAATAACTTCCCCCAAGCAAAAGAACAACTTGATCAGCTATACAATGAGGTAAGAAGCAAAATCCATCATAAAGAGCCATGAATTTGTTTGTATAGGATTGTGTACTACTGCTTCATCATGCACCCCTTGGATATATCAGAAGAGGTTTAGAAAGTTAAGAAACTTTGCCATATTTCATATCGATTTTGCTACCATGTCCCTCCACCTTATTGACTAATGTAACACCATCAGTCATTTAAAAAAAAAAATCAAAGCAGAATTAGATCAACTCCCTGTACTTGTAAAAAAGGAGTTCTCCCCTAGAAAGTTATACATAGACCAAATTAGCCTTCAACACTTTCTATCCCATAAGCCCTTGTGGCCCTTACACCTGATCCTAGCCCCCTATAATCCTCTCTTTCTTTCTTGTTTTTTCACTGTTTCTTGTTGGGAGCTTTTGAACTTGATTATTATTGCCTTTCTCCATTGAAATAACTACTTTTAGTTTAAAATGGTTAAAGTTTTTTGTGCTAAGGTTAAGATCATATTTTCAAATTTGAAAGGGTTATGAATACAGACTGAAATAAAGACCAAATAATGAAATGATTGGAAGAAACAAACTAAATGTAGATACACAGTTTACTATCAAATTTTCCACTACCATGTTGAACTAGTCTTTGTCTTGTCTTATGGCAGGTCGGAATAACAGATGACTTTGACTACTTAGAGTTGCCAGCAGTGGTTCCTCTTGCAGTTACTGAGGGTGAACTTTAATTGGCTGTAAGCTAGTTTGACATATGCTTTCCTTATGATCTTTTACCTTTTACTATGTTTGTTCTTTCCAGAGGTATAGGAGTTGGTTCTTGCTTTAATAATTTGAATGTAGTCTGGGCAGCTTAATAGCCATAATTTTGATTAGCATTATGCATGCGCTTTCACTTTACCATGTTTCAGTATGTCTGGATATCTTATTCTCTCCCGGAAAATAGATTTCTCCAGAAAAGATTGTAAGTTCAATTTGTATTTTTCCCTCATGATTCCTCAAAATCTTGTGCTAGAGGATGTTGTGACACTGACCCATATAGAAAATTGTTTGTGGATGCTATCATACTAGACGAGGAGATTTTATTGATTGATTAATTCAAATTTACATTAGATAGATAGGTGTCATTTATTTTATCCTGACACCAAAGTACTTTATGCTATATTAAAGAAATCCGTCAATTTGGGGGATGGAACTACTGATTAACGGCTGAATTAAAGTTCCAATAATTGAATTAAAGTCCCAATAACGGTTATTAGCCAGCTACAAAAACGTCAAAAAAGGAATGACCAACTCTATTTTAAAATTTGAAAAAATAAGGAAGGAATATATAGGACAAACATTCATGTTTGGCAAGTGGCAAGTGGGGAAGGAATTTTCATTAATTGGAATAGGTCCACAAATTATTTTTTATACTGTACAACTCAAAACAATCTGTACTCATAACGTGCATTGAATCTCAGCCTTACACCTGTCCCTTTATTAACGGCTAATAAAAACTTCTTATTATTGAATCTTTTCCAAATTGGAAAGAAATTTAATTTGACAGAGTGTATACTGAGTGGAGATCCTTTACAACCAAAATTTCATAAAATAAAAAATGAAGGAAATAAGGGATTAAAAATTCCCTTCCTTATTTATAAAACCCCAATTTTTATTTTTTAGTGAAAACAAACATTAAAAGAGTCTCAACTCTCAAGAAAGAAGAAAAAATGGAGGTGTTGAGACTCTGTTTAATGGCTATTTTTGGTTTGGTTATGGCTTTGGTTATTCCTTCTATCAATGCTCAAGTACCTGAGCCTGCTCCTGCTCCTACAAGTGATGGTAAGTTCTTTCTTCACCCCCTCCCCCTCGGTGTTTAATATCTGTATTGGAGCATGACCAAGGAACAAACTCGAGACCTCTAGTCAAGGGAGAAATAGTTCTTATTTGAGTTTTTATAATAATAATGTATGAATGAACAATTCTTGATTTAATAAATAGATCTAGGATTTATAAGCAATAGTACCACTTATATGTATAGTATATAAGAGTTGAAGACATGTTGTGATGTACATGATACATTGCCTATACACCTTTTTTTGGTTTAACTATATGGTATATTTGAGGTTTACTAGCTGATTAATTTAGATTCGCATGAGTAGGCTTATGAATGGATAAAATGTTCACTATTAAGGAATTTTTCATTCTCAAGTTTCGAACTCAATATTTATGATTAAAGATGCAGAAAATTTCACTAATTTGGATTTGCCTTGAGTGGCCTGTGAAGGGATAAAGTGTTTTTTACCAAGACGAACTTGTTTTTGTGTTTTGAAGTTGAGACTTCTAGATAAAGATATATGAATTTCAATCATCCCACCCTACCCCTTGATTGTCATTGTGGGTTATAAGATTAGGTTTCATTAGCACAAATTCATGTTTTTTTATTTTATATAAAATTCTATGTTTTGGTATACATTCATTTTATTTTTTTCAAAAATGCAAATATTAAATGTGTTTTTGTTGATTTGATTTTTGCAGGAGTTGCAATTGACCAAGGTATAGCTTATGTGCTAATGTTGGTTGCTTTGGCAGTTACTTATATGATTCATTAGGCAATGTGATACAGCTTCCATTGCAGTTTTTTTCTTATTATTTTTTCTGGTTGTGATTAATTTCATTCTCTTGTATTCTTTTTAGAGGTTGAAATTTTCTAATTTCTTTTATTCAATTATTAAATCGTAGAAATTCTTTATACCTTCCCTTTCTTTTCCATTGTATATGTTCTTTTTATTTGTTTCTATGCAATGTCTTGTATATTGTTTTGTCCACAAAGAGCGGGAGTCGAGATTTTTATTAAAAATATTCAAATATATCAAAGCAAACATTCAAAGAAGCAAACATGTTTTTTTGTTACGTATTTACATAATTTATTTTTTTCGATGAAAAAGTGTCCCCTTAAACAAGAGCCTTAAAGAAGAGTAGCTCTAACCTGTTTGCAATTTACTAAGGAAAAGAAGAGTTGTATAATAATTGAAGTATACATATGAGAAATTATGATCAAAGAGTTCTTTAGTAACCCTAAACAAATTTCTACAAGTCTTGTTTAGATAAACAAAAAGTGATATCTTTCCCATGAATTAGTGAATTAGATGGGATTCATTTGTCTAGAATAAGAAATGTTTGATCAAGTGGATCAATTTTCATAAATGTTGTCATCAAAATGACATTTGTACAAAAAAATTGCAAAGAAAAGGCAAACAAATAAAAACCTATATTGTTCGAATTTTTTAAAAATATCGTGTAGAATACTTCAAAAGTAGTACATTTTAATTACAGAGGCACAACCACTAGGAGTTTGGGGGTTCTATTCTAAATTTCCCTCCCCTTCCTTACCAATGAGCTGTCAATCAGTTTTGTTATGAATTCACAAGTTAATACATATATATTTACTTAATTTTCTAGTACAAATATAAGGCCTACGGAAAAGCGATTGAGTTCGTCTAAACTCAGAAACCCCCACCTAGCTCCGCCCATGATTTTAAACCAGATATTTTGGAGTGTCAAAGCAACATAAATGAAAACTAATCTTCAGTGATTCACCAGATATTTTAGACCATTTCTCGATTTGTGCTTTGTCAAACATTGGGCAAAGGCCATGTGCTAACAACATCAGTAAACAAAAATAGCATAAAGTTTTCTTGAGCATGGACCACAAATGGTAATGTTTTCATGAAAATCTCAATTTTCTGCAACAAATCTAAATATACAATGACCCTTACAGATATCCAAAGATATGTGAAAGCAACAACTATATGTTGCTCGTACTCTTCGAGAATGGCATCGGGTGCACGTTAGATCTTTCAAAATAAGTGTTTTTTTTTGTAGGATCTAATACGGGTATAACAATATTATTGAATAGTCCAAAACAACAATGATGAACTCACTCAAGTCTTGCAACAAAAGAAAATACTTTTTCACATTTTTTTCACCAATCATCTTGTCCATGTCATCAATTTTCTTGTGATGAATTTAATATTTATACCTATGTAACAAATTTATCAACACAAATATATTATTTGAGACGTTTAAAACACTATAGGGGTAAAGGTAGGAAAATGGTGGAGGGTAAGGGTGAATTAGTCAAGTGGTGGCGGAAATAGGGGTTGAGACGTTTGGGGAGGAGACACTAAACTGAAAATGCCACTTATGAAACTTTTTATTTTCTACTCCGCTACTCATTTCTTTTTATTTTAATAAATTTATTTTCCCAAAAAAAAAATTGTCGTAATATTTATTTATCAATAAAACATGAAAATATTACAACATATCTCTTCTTAATTTTTTGTTTTCTATTCGGTGTCTGGTACCTATATCAGAGCCAGATTAATTTAGATTCATGTCCTAGAAGCCTCATTCGGGTTTATATCAATGCTCAAACCTGATATATCTTGTTAAGAGAGGAGCAGTCTCATCCAGTCGGCTAATGGTGCAAAACATTTGTAGTGTCCCCTCACCAAACACAGCCTCATGGCTAGTCAGCTAGATTCTGATTCTGAATTCCCCAAACTACAAGTCAAAAGGGGCAAAAAAGAAGTAGATCTTTTTTTTCAAGAACTCAACATTTTTCAACCAAATAATTTCTCATGGGTTTCTTGAAATGGGTTGTTGCCTTTTCCATTCTATGCAATTTTTTAGCAACACCCACCTTATCAATTTCTTCTTTTTTGAGCAAAGAGGAGTTGGCAAATATTTCAGTCAATTTCTTGAATCTTGCAAAAAGACCTGAGCTTTTTGATTGGATAGTGAGAATTAGGAGGATTATTCATGAGAATCCTGAGTTGGGGTTTGAGGAATTTGAGACTAGTAAACTTATTAGAAATGAGCTTGATAAAATGGGGATTTTTTACAAGTACCCTGTTGCTGTTACTGGTGTGGTTGGTTTTATTGGAACTGGAAAACCACCCTTTGTTGCTCTGAGAGCTGATATGGATGCTCTTGCTATGCAGGTGTTTTACCAATAACTAGTTTTTATGTGTGTTTCTTAAATGTGTGTGTATATTCATTTCTTGTTAATGTTTTAGTCATGTTAGTATTTTTTGTTATTTTGCAATTATATTGGTTTGAGATGAGCTTAAATGGAGTGACATGGTCTGTGTGGATTCATATAGTTGACACTAACTTGGTGGGGATTGAGGTGTAGTTGTTGTTGTATTCCTTTCTTGTCAATGTTATAGTCATGTTAGTATTTAATTTTTTTTGGTCTGAGATGAGCTTACATGGAGTGACATGGTCTACGAGGATTCAATTAAGTGACACTAACTTGGTGGGGATTGAGGCGTAATCGTTGTTGTATACTTGTATTCCTTTCTTGTCAATGTTTTTTCAGTCATGTTAGTTATGTTTTTCTTATTTGGCAATTATATTGACCTGCGATGAGCTTAAATGGAAAGATATGGTATGTGAGGATTCATATAGTTGACACTAACTTTGTGGGGATTGAGGCGCTGTTGTATTCCTTTCTTGTCAATTTTATAGTCATGTTAGTACTTTGTGTAATTTGGAATTATATTGTTTTGAGTTGAGCTTAAATGGCGCGACATGGTCTGTGAGGATTCATGTAGTTGACCCTAACTTGTTAGAGATTGTATGTTTTAGGTGCATTTCTAAATGTATGTACATATATTCATTTATTGTCAAGGTGTTGGTCATTTTAGTACTTTTTTTAAAGTTTGCAATTATGTTGGACTGAGATGAGCTATAATGGAGTGATATGGTCTCCAAGGATTCATATAGCTAACCCTAACTTGTTGGAGATTGAAGCGGATTTGTTGTTGTATTCCTTTCTTGTAAATGTTCTAGTCATGTTCTTTTTTTCTTCCTTTGCAATTATATTGGCATGAGATGAGCTTAAATGGGGTGACATGGGCTGTGAGGATTCGTATAGTTGACCCTAACTTGTTAAAGATTGAGGCGTAATTGTTGTTGTATTCCTTTCTTGTCAATGTCAGATAGTTTAGACAAATGACAATGTGAGGTTGATCTGCCTTATTGTATGTATTGATAATTTGTGGTAGATGTTTGTAACAATATGTTTTCTTTTGGGGGGAGGGGAACTGTAGATGTAAAACTCTAATATGTAACTTATTTGTGTTGCACTTTGCCTTCAATATGTTGTTGATTGGCGCAGGAGGAAGTGGACTGGGAACACAAGAGTAAAATTCCGGGCAAGATGCATGCTTGTGGACACGATGCCCATGTTGCTATGCTTTTAGGTGCTGCTAAGATTCTTCAGGAGCAGCACGATGATTTGCAGGTTCATACTGTAGTTCTCTCTCTTAGCTTGGATTGAATGAGGGAAAGTTGCTCTATAGATAAAAGTTCAGTAGTTGCTCTCAGTTACCTTTTGATATATAGAAGTTGTAGATTGTCGATAGTTCTGTTTAGAAGGGTTATCTGGACCTATGTTGCTCGGACTCTTCAAAAATGTTATCGGGTGTGTGTTGGATTCTCCAAAAGGGATGCATTATTAGAGAATCCGACATTGGGTGCAGAAGCATTTGGAGAGTTCGAGCAGCATAGTTCTAGACCTTAATATCTTCATTCAACTGACTTGGTCCACTTGTTGCTATGGCATTTCAAACTCATTTAAGTGGATTAAGAACTCCTTGGTTAGTTGGATAACTTATACCATAAGCAATAACACTTATGTAGCTTGTTGTGAAGATATTAGCGGCGTGTTCAAGGATTAAACATTGGGATCAACATATATGAATAACCATGGATGTTTTTGAGTTGGGAGTCGGGGATTGACAGATCGAATTTTTGATGGCAGGGAACTGTTCTTTTGGTTTTTCAGCCAGCCGAGGAGGGAGGTGGAGGTGCAAAGAAAATGCTTGAATCTGGGATACTTGACAATGTTGATGCCATCTTTGGTCTGCATGTTTCCCCCAGAAGTCCTATTGGCACAGTTGCTGCCAGTTCTGGCCCTATCATGGCTGGAAGTGGCTTCTTTGAGGCAGTAATAAAGGGGAAAGGCGGTCATGCCGCAATTCCTCAGCACACTATAGATCCAATATTAGCAGCTTCTAACATCATAGTTAGCTTACAACATCTTGTTTCGCGGGAAACTGATCCCTTGGATTCACAGGTGCGCGCTCTCACTCTCTCTCTCTCTTTCTCCTTAATCTTAGTATCATGTGAATACCAACACATGCACATATATCTCAAAACTTGCATATGTTCTAGTAGTTGTGCAAAGCTTATTTATACAACCACCACTACTACACCTCAGTTCCAAGCAAGTTTAGGGTTGGCTATGTGAATCCTTACTGATCATGTTACTCTAACTAAATTCATCTCAAGCCAATATTATATGCAAATGTACGCAAGTTGTCTATATTTTTCTAAATTTCCAAAAGGCTAAACCACTCCTAAACATTGGACCTACAATAAAAGTACTTACATGTGTAAACCATATTCTCGACTAATAGTTATCGTCTATATAGATCTTTTTCTTCCACTATATCCTATGTTTCGCTAAATGTGCATGGATCGATCCCAAGAAATTGTAGATTCTTCGAGACAATTTCCTTTCATGTGATTTTAGGTTTACTATCCTATCTTTCACTAAATGTGCATGGATCCCAAGAAATTGTAGATTCTTCGAGACAACTTCTTTCTATGTGATTTTAGGTTTACCTCGTCCTTTTTTTAACACATTCACTCACCATGGTTTCACTCACCTACCCGTGCATCGGGAGGTAATCACAGGACATGACCAAATCATCTCAAATGATATTCTATCAATTTATACTCGATATGTGCTACTTAAACCTTCTTATGAATGTGATCATTTCTAATCTTGTATGACTGCACATTTATCTTAGCATCCTCAAAATTTCTTGGGATCGATGCATAAGTGTCATATGGAATAGTAACACTTATAAAATAAACATAATCATTTTAAATGTTCAAGAACAAGACTCATACCTTTTTCATTCTCCAAGGACTTTACTTTGACCTTTACAACTTATGTATCGATTACCTCAAAGACGTATGATTTTGCAGGTTGTTACGGTTGCAAAGTTCAAAGGTGGTGGTGCATTTAATGTTATACCGGACTCTGTAACAATCGGTGGAACTTTCAGGGCATTCTCAAAAGAAAGCTTCACACAACTTAAACAGAGAATCGTAGAGGTATACTTTCAATATTTGTACTTTAATGCCCAAACAATCATATGATAGTTGAAGGTTGTTCCATGGAAAGAATGTGCTATGACTATTGAATGGTAAAACCTCGACTTGTTGAGTGAAAAATTACACTGTTTATTTTCTACGTGTGTCACCCCTTAGTAAAATTCATGGCTCCGCTACTGTTGGAAACAATTTACAGGTTATCACACGACAAGCTGCTGTACAAAGGTGCAATGCAACAGTTGATTTTGACACAAAAAATAGGCCATTTTACCCGGTGACAGTGAATAATAAAGCTTTGCATGAACAATTCCGAAATGTAGCTGGACAGATGCTTGGTATCGACAAGATCATAGAAATGAAACCAACGATGGGGACAGAAGATTTTTCGTTCTTTGCTAAGGCTATTCCTGGATACTTCTACTTACTTGGAATGGTTGATGAAACTAAAGGACGATTCGAGTCAGGACACTCCCCTTTCTACAGAGTCAATGAAGATGCACTTCCATATGGTGTTGCTTTACATGCATCGTTAGCCACGACTTACCTTCTTGAACATCAGCTAAAATCAACCACTCGGGATCAAAATGTTCATGACGAGTTGTAAGGTCCTCTGGGAGAGTGGAGACCTCGCGGATGAAAATAATTTCTACTACATGCAGCCGAGCAGAAATAGGTTCCTCTCTTTCTATTTACTTGATATCTATCTAAGCTTGTCCCAAATCAAGTTGGTGTTGGAGCTAGTTTGGTTGATCATCATCCAAAAAAAGGTTATTGCCATCAGTGGTGCTATTGCCTATTGGTGCAAGTCATAAAGAATCTTGATCTCGTCACATATTTGTTCTCTTTTCAATGTGATTGATATAAACGACCCCAACTTATTTGGGACTGAGGTATAGTTGTTGTACACTATTGATATTGAATCCCCATTGTGCTTCTCTAAGGGTACCCATAGAGACAACTGAATTGCAAACAACGTAGTTTCTTGCTTATACATTCTCTTTTTTTAGCTAAATGTATAGCTATGTTATCGATGACATAGGGTGAAACATCTCCCAAACACCCAAAAATGGTGTTGAATTTCAAGAGATGAATTATGTTAACTTGTATTAGTTTCTTTCTAGGCTAAATGGTCTGGTGGACCCTTGTACTTGTACCCGTTTGTATTGTGAATCCTTCTACTTACCGCTTTGTCATCTGAACCCCGAACTCATTTAAAGTCAACATGTTGAACCCTTTCAACTCATCGTGACTCTCAATCGCACTGATATCACATTCTATGTAAGATAAATTTTGCCACATCATTTTTTATTTTTTATAATAATTTCTTTTTGGACAAAAAATCATAAAGTTTTGATTCAAACTTTACAAAAAAAAGATTAATTATTCTTCTAAATTAAAATTTTGGGTCTCTCTACATCATTTGCCATTTTCACTGTGAAAAGGCCCAATCGCCGGAGAAATTTGCCGCTGCCACCATTCCTCTTGCTGGTGAGACCACAAATACTCTCTCCCTCATCTGTCTCCGTCTTCGTCACACTTTCACCATTTTTCTTACCTCATCCTTCTCCAACCTCCAAAAACCATAAGCTGTTGCACCAGCTCCTTGCCCCTCTCCATTGTCTTCCTTTTTCCGTACCATCGACGACTCTTGCGAACCACCAGGGACCCCTATGCTCTCCATCCTCCCTGGTGTACCAGAAGGCCAGAAAATTTCTCGCTGCCTCCGGTGTACTAGCATACTCCTCGCCGCCTCTAGTGTACAAGACCACCTAAAGAAGATGAAAGAAAGAAAAAAAGAGAGTTGGAAAAAAATGGAGATGACTGAAAAAAGTGGGTCGTTGGGTGAAGAAGAAGGGTTTCAATTTTCTTTTTTTATGTTTATTATTTTACTCTTTTAATTTAAATATTTTTAAAATTTAAATATGATGTTCACTTGCCTTAATAGGCGTGTGGTCTCTTTCTTGCCAACTCAATCATATTAATGCCACATAAGCATGGTCAACGATCAAAGTGGTTTGATATATTGTGTTTTATTAAATGTAAGGGTTCAGATGACAAAAGGATAAATAGAAGACTTCACGATACAAACGGGTACAAGTATAGGTGTCCACCAGACCATTTTGCCTTCTTTCTATGATCAGGTACAATATTGTATTAATGTAACACAATAAGGTAAGACAAGAAGTACAAAGGGAACTTCAAGTTAACCGATAAACTTCAAATTTTGGATCCACATATACTTACAGAGTGTATTTTTTACCAACCAAATGCTGTCGAAAATGCCTACCAAATGAAACTATCAGAATGATCCCACTGAATTAATAGAACATCATAAGGTAACCTCTGTACCGAAACATTCTATCATGTTTATCTACTCTACTAGCATAGCAAGAGCAACAAGGATGACTCCGAAAATCATCAAACTATTAATAGCATACCAAGAATAAAAATGATAGAGAAGTATAAAAAACGGAAGGATAAAATTCAATTAATTCTTGCAAAACAGAACGTAATCATTCATCCTACAAACACCAGTAATAAGCTAGTCTTCTCTCATTATGAGGTTTGAGAATCAAAATTTATAAACATCACAAAGATGACAACTTTTGAAGCAGTAACTTCTCAACCTAAAATAACTGAAGTCATCGTCTACTTCTCGGAAGAGTTTGGTCCTCTCTTCTTTCCAAAGCCAACAACTGCAAAGAGACATAAGCCGCATTCCGTAAGAAACAAATTTCATATGTCAAAATGAGAAGCTTCAGAAAGTTACCAAGCAAAATAAAGCACACATATTGACCAAATACAAATAAAAAGTAAACAAAGAAGAAACATCACAGCCCCTTGTTCATAGAAATACAACAGATTCAATGCTAGGATCATACAATGATGGCAGATAAATAGGAAACCTCAAATTAAACAGCACAGATACTTTACAGAAGATTTGCAATAAGAACTCTCATCTAGAATACTACTTACTAGGAGAGATACTTTACAGAAGAATTGCAATCAAAACTCTCCTATAAGGTAAAATTTCCCCAGAACTTTCATAACCAGCATAATACAAGCATAATTATTATACTCAATAAGCACGTCTAAGTGAGGTACATATGCAATCTGTACACACATTTAGCCTCTGAACATCATTGTGTATGTCTGTCTACAGGTGTTGACAGTTACATTACTTGTTTCTTTAAAAGAAGAAACAAAATAGTATATCACTGTGTTAAGATCATATACTTGCCATAAAAGAAACAGATGAACTCAAACTAGACCACAGAGATATTATATATTATTAAGATTCGACAGTCCCCAAAGTAGACTAGAATGCTTAGTAGCTAAGATTCAAAGGTTTATTAGGGAGGTTCCATAAAAGGTGAAATTTCATTTAGAACATACATACACCAGCAAAGCTGCTTCTACAGAAATGAACAATCTTGAATACTCGAGTTTATGGACCATGCATAAGTGATTTGTACAGAGACACAGACACACACATACTCTTATGTATAATTGTGTGCGACTACAGTTGATTAACAGATAGAATCTGGTTTAAGCTTTCCCTAATCTTGAAAAGGATGTGTTAATGTCAACTAAAATACATTTGGCAAATTCATATACATTTGCATGTGCAGATGGATACCATAGAAACTAAAAAAAATTAAGCTAGAAGGTGTACCAATGAAACAACTACTACCTCCAGACAAAAGATTAAAACTTGGTTAAAGGCGTAAACTTTATTAGTTTTTACTTACATATAGGCATAAATTTAATTAGTTTTTACTTGCATATACAATTCAAGCATGAGGCAGTAAACATCCATTCATAAAGTGAAATAACAAAAGGAAAGCAAGGTTACCAGCAGTGACGAATCTGCGATTGTATTGCATACGCTTGTGTGCACGTCCCCTTGGCTTCTTCTTCTTATCCTGCTTTGCAACCTTTGGTGTCTGCCCCCTAACCTTACCGGCACGAGCAAGTGATCCGTGAACCTTACCTACAATTAACAATATCAAAAACTACAAATCAATCTTCATTCAACAACAACAACAACAACTACAACTACATCCGTCCCAATTTAACTGTCTTTGCTTCCCTTTGTCCACTCTACATGACAAATTTAAGATCACAACATTCAAAATTCCGTCTTTATTTCTTAAAACTCTGTGCACAGTTAAATTAAGACACTTAAATTGGCTATATGATCTTCTATGTGGATGAAGATCCATTAATTATAGTTCCATTACACTACGGAATAATTGTACCTATTCTGAGAAAAAATGGCAAAAATTGAAAAAACTGACAATGAAGAGAAATGTATTTAAGAGTCGCCGGAGCTTACCCATGGTTGATTTCTGAGTCGCCGGTCGTCGGAGAAGCTGCGAATCGTTTGGGAGCTGCGAAAGTTGGAATACTAGGGTTAGGGTTTTTGGGATAGTTGAATTTATAGGGAAGCTTTTAAGGCGTGAAACTTTACTGGGCCTTTGTTGTGAAAAGTTGGGCCTTAGGTAAAAAGTCCAAACGATGACCCGAAGCATGTGATCCAATTGGAAAATTAATTGGCCCGATCGACTGAAAATAATTACATGTATAACTTACGGAAATCTCATATATTTGGGGGCTAATTACATCATATCCCGGAAGTTTTCCAATTACAAAATCTCAAAATTTCCATTGCTCTCAGATGCATTCATTGGTTGTCTAATACATTACTTAATGGGAGGGATGTATTCGAAAAAGAAGATAGAGATGTATCTGATGGGATAGAGATATGTCCGAGAGGATAGAGATGTATTCAAGAGAAGATAGAGATGCATCCGAGGGGGATAGGAATGTATTCAAGAGGATATAGATGTATCTGAAAGTAGGGTTGTTCATGGTTATGGTTACAAAACCAAACCAAACCAAACCGCAATTTTAACCAAACGATTTAAAAACCCGATATTTTGGTTAGGTTTGGTTTTAAATTTTGAAAACCGATACTAGTTGGTTAATTTTGGTTTCACTAAAAAAACCGCAAAAATAATCAAATCGAACTGAGAAATTATATATATAAATTTTATAATTATTATATTATTCATAAGTAAAATATAAATATTTTGTTAAATTTTAATTAATTTTAAGTCTTTAACTTTATCTTTTTTAAGCCCAACTATTAAAACTCTAAGAGCAAGTCCATCAAAAATCGTTATTTTAGTCTTGCCTATCATAGTTCACATCAGATAGTCACACATTCTCTAGATTGAATTATTTTGTTCGTGTAATATTAAGTTATTAACACTAGTGTTGTTTAATTAAATCCACAGTAGCTTTTCGATGGATTTCTCATGTACTAGGTGTCTATGTCTATTGAGATGGTATGCCCTCAACAAATTTATTATTTTCAAATCGAAAAAATGAACCAAACCGACACTAATCAAACCGATAGCTATTTTTTTCGTTGGGTTTGGTTTGGTTTTTGAAATATAAAAACCGATTAAATTGGTTTGATTTTTGTTTTAACCAATAACCGATTCAAATCGAACCATAAACACCCCTATTTGAGAGGGGATAGAGATGCATCTGAGAGGATAGGGATGTATCCAAAAGGGGATGCAATGTGTCCAAGAGGGAATTTTGTAATTTTTTTTAAATGATAGGAAATTTTAGAGATTGTGATATCTTAAGTTGTGTTTTATGTAATTTTTCCTAATTACATTGCTAGTGAAATATACAAAATATATATATTGGCTATTATTTTAATAGATGGCTATTTATGTTAATTGCTCCTTTCTCTCCCTCTTTTTCATTTTTGTTAGATTTATAATTTATATATTTGGTCCTATAGAGTATGGTTAATTCTCAATACTATTTTCTGGTTCTAAATGCTTGATGAAATTTTTGTTGACATATTTGTAATTTTTCCTATTTTATATGTTCAATAGTCGAGATGTATTAAATTTTTATACTTTATTGATTTTGATTAAAAAAAAAAGAACTATATTGAATGTGATAAAACAAAATTGATGTACTTGTATTTTATTACCGTATTTAGATTTGTCTTTTTAGTGTATTAGGGCGATTAAAATATTTCTTTATAACTCTAGTCCTTATTATCATCATTTGTTATAGATTGAATTAATAAAGAAGTACTTTGATTGTAATAATATGTTAAGGATTGAAATAATGTACGGTTAAATTCTCTTTCATCATTGAAACATGGCTTCTCTATCATATGTTTTTTCGTATATAAGTCAATGATGTCTTAAACTATACATGACAATAATCTCTATAATGTTATATTTATGTGTTCACATGCTGCATTCACTTGTTGTTGCTTTGTTTGTGTCAAGTAGGTCTGCATATCGATCGGTTCGGTTTTGAAGTTTATCGATTTGGCTTATTGGTTATCGGTTTGTAGAGATGCTAAATCGTTATAGAACCATTAAGAAATTGGCTTATCGGTTATCGATTTTTGATCGTTATCGGTTTAACCGTTAAGATTTGACACACAAAAAAGAAACATTGAAAATCACTTGGAAACAAGGTGACAAACCAAATAAACCATGCACATGAGTTCAAAAGTTACATATTGCTAAAAGCACAAACACTTTTACACCGTAGAATTACCAAGTGTTTGAGACAACAAAAAATAAAAGTAGGAAACCAAACTCTAAATCAAGTACTTAATATACAAAATCGTGTAAATATAACTATTTAATTTACTATTGGATTATCGGTTAACCAAGAACCGATAACACGATAACAAAAAAAATCAAAACTGTTATCAAAACTGCTAAAGCAATAACTTTTTTTCGGTTCAATTTTGAACAGCCTTGTTCAAGTCTTTCATGCTACTTATACGATTCATATGTTTTCACTTAAGATGTCCATTGTATCCATTTGATAATATCTCATGTCTTCGTCTAAGATGTTCATGTACTTTTATTTGAACTATCTATTTTCTTTGTGTCAAATACCATACGTGAATGCATTGAGCGTCACTTGTAAATCGTTCTCAATAAATAGAACTTGTAAGTCATATTCCATGAATCCATGTCCAAGAAATACAATTTATAAACCACATTCATCATTCATGACTTAAATTTCTCGATTCCATAATATTATACCTACTTCTAGTTTGTGTCTGAAGTTATCGATTCAAAATCAAATTGATTTTAAAGTTGAATTATTTATTAGAACATCCAGTTTGAATCTCATAATTGATACCTTGCTCTTAAATATTAAAACCCTTTGATTTATGTGAACTATCAAAACTTTCCTAACTCTTGCAATATTATATCAAATGAACTACTTATAGTTAAAAAACAAAATAGCAAAATATCATAAAAGGTCATATTTATAAATATCACATCTCTATGTCTCTTTTATAAATAATATTTGTGATTATATATTACCACAAACGATACAATACAATCAAATTTGAATAACGATAAAAAAATAAAATATTATATTTAAACTAACATTACAATACAATATGTGTAACGCAAACCTTCCAAACAAGTTGTTATACGTGTCACGCTTATATAGCAAACCACATCATATTACAGTAGATCCTATATATAGGATATCTTCCCCCAATCGGGTAAAAAAAAAAAATGCTTAGCAAAAACAAAAAACCGAACAGTTAATAAAAAAAATAGTAAGTAATAGTTTCAATTAGAGACCGGAGAGAAGAAGAGACGGCACCGGAAAATGGATTTGTTGCCGGCGGAATCATCACCGATACTGCCGAAGAAGCACAGATTTCGTTCACTGAAGCTTGTAAATGTGAATATGGATGAAGTATTATCGGAAACGCCGCAAGGGGTTGAATACGGGAAGCTCGAAAATGGGTTAACTTACTATGTCCGATCCAATTCTAAACCGAAAATGAGAGCTGCACTTGCACTTGCTGTGAAAGCTGGGTATGCCTTAATTGTGTTTTTGAATACCTCTTTATGTTGTTAGTTAGTTAGTTTGTTTTTACAATTGTGTGATATATACTGTGATTGATTTGTGATTTTTGACTGTACACTGGTTTGTTTATGATAAGAGTGTTGTGCAAGTTTTACCGTGTTTGTATGTTTGTGTTATTCCATGTCGAATGAGAGGATTGAGTTGCACCATGAAAATTGAACAATTTTTCTAGCAATGCCAACCCCAATTATTTTTTAATTTTGATAAATGTGGTGTATGTGCCGTGCACCTCAAATAATTTCACGGAATACGTGTCACGTTCCACCAGCAACAGGTACCAGGACCAGGTAACCATGTCCATCAAGGATAGGATAGATGGGAAGAATGCCAACCCCAATGAATAATAGATTGGATTAAGCTATGTAAGCTGATATTGAAAATTATTTTTACTTTGAGTATTGGGTTAACTTACTATGTCTGATCCAATTCTAAACTGAAAATGAGAACTGCAATTGCTCTTGCTGTTAAAGCTGGGTATGTCCTATTTTTAAAAAATACCCTTTATGTTGTTAATTTGATTTGATTAATCCCTTTTAGTTTGTTTTTACGATTGCATAATTCTTTTACTGTTCATGTGTTGTGCGTAATTTGTGTTTTTATCGTACACTAGTTTGTTTGATAGAGTGTTGTGCAAGTTTACTGTGGTTGTCTGGTTATTTTACTCAAATGTTGATAATGTGGGGGCTGGTAGCAGCAAGAGAATTGAACAATTGTCTAGCAAAGCCAACCCCAATTAACAATATTTGATTGGATTAAGTTATGTAAATAATTTTACTTCAAGAAATTCCTAATTGTCTATCTATCTCTGAGATATTTGTATTTTTTAAATTTAATGGATACACAAGCGTTAGAGCTTTCACTTGTTCAAATACTAGCAATTTAGGTGAAGCAGGGTTCTTTCTCAATCTAGCTAAAAGGACGTGACAATATGCAAAGACAAAATGCGTCACCTTATAGAAATTTCTCCCTCCCTTAGTCCCTTTCAATTTGTTTGTTTTACTTTCTTTTTAGTCCATTTAAAATGAACGTCTCTTTTATTTTTTGGCAACTCTTTAATTTCACCATTCCGCATTGCATGTTACATTTTGGTACTTTCTATATATCTCTAGTTTAAGACCACAAGATTCAAAATTCTTCTTTACTTTCTTAAATTTCGTGCCAAGTCAAAATCATACAAACAAATTAAAATGAAGGGAGTAATAGTTTTAGCTTGTGTTTGGACATGCACTATGAATTCATGACATGTTTTGGAATTCCAAATCATGATGCCCCCAAGGCCTAGCTCGAGTGGAAAAAGGTGGAGGATTTATGGCTTAGGTCGTAGGTTCAAGCCCCACACCACGCAAAGCGAAGCCTTGTATTTAAGTGGAGAAGGGTAGACAGGTGGGCCCATTATCCACCAAGTTTAGAAGGTTGTGATTGGTCCAAACGGCGGGTCACAAACGGATTTCTCGGTTATAAAAAATAAAATAAAATTCCAAATCATGATTTCAATTTTTTTAAAGGTGTAACTTGACCCATACGTTTATATTTTGTAAAAAAATTAAGACATCATTTTATATTTTGCTAAAAAAGACTCATGCTCGGCGTGAAGAGATTGTCTGTACCTTGTGTAATGAAGGATTATATTAAAGAATAACTAGTTACTAATATTGTTGACTAGTGGATCTTTATAAAATTATGCGTATTTGGAAGTTTGTAATGACAAACATTTATTTATAAAGTAACATATACGATTTATCAATGATGCACCTTAGGATATTACGATACTTTGTTTATGAACTATGAGTTTTTATTTGGTAAGATTGTATAAGAATTGGGAAAATTTTGATAGTTTTTCACAACTTGTGGGGTTTTCATGTTTATGAGAAAAATGCAACTTAAAAAATCTAAATTACATGTCCAAACAAAACTTCAACTTCAAATCAATCCAATTTCAAATTCTCAGTCTGATTTCAAATCACGATTCCATATCGCAGGTCCAAACGGGCCCTTATAATATAATTGGACTAAATAAAAAAATCTTTTCGAGTTGCGTGATAACTTTTTCTTCTTCTTTATTAGTCTAAATTAATTTGGTTGACCCTTTTTTTAAAAAAAAGATTACAGATCTAGTAACATAATAAAGTAAAATTCATTTTTGCAGTCAGTATACAAAATGTAAGGCTTATTGAATTCTTGCTATTTCAGCAGAGTATAAAATCAACTGCTTTTACTGCTTCAAGACTCTTTCTTCTGGGCTAAGACGAGAAGGAGCTTTCTACATAATTATTTTATGAGTAATAGACTAAGATATTATAATTATTGGTAAATTAGCTCCAGATAATGGTTAAACAAAAAACTCTAGTCCTTTGCAACTTTCTTGATTGTTTGCTCAATCATTTTGTATCACTCTGGCACAACAAGAAACAAGACCTTTTGGTTGTTAAATCACATGTAAATTATGCTGCATAGAGCAAAACTCAACCTAGATAATGGAGAAGTTGCATATCCTACATTGGTTCAAACTTCCTTTCAAATTCTCTGGCTTCTGATTCTCTTTGTAATCTTTCAAATATTAACTCAATCTGGTGCTTCCATTAACTCCAATTCTTTTTGTAATCTTGCAAAACTTGCACATTGGTTTGACTCCAACTTTGCTTCATTGTTGCCTATGTAGTCAGTGCTTTCTTCCTTTATGATAGCTGACGTGCTAGTTGTTTTGATAAGAGATAGTTGACGTGCTAATTAAGTTCAAGGTCTTAATCCATTGCAGCTCAGTTTTAGAAGAAGAGGAAGAACGCGGAGTTGCTCACATTGTTGAGCATCTTGCTTTTAGTGCCACAGAGAAATACACAAATCACGATATTGTCAAGTTTCTAGAGAGTATTGGGGCAGAATTTGGTGCTTGCCAGAATGCAGTGACTTCTGCCGATGAAACTGTTTATGAGCTATTTGTCCCTGTAGACAAACCTGAACTATTGTCTCAGGCGATCTCGGTGTTGGCTGAGTTCAGTTCAGAGGTGCATACAGTGCCTTTCTAATGGTATCATTTAGATCATATCAAGTTTTCTTATATAACTTTGCTATATGTAGGTCAGAGTGTCACCGGATGACTTGGAAAAGGAAAGGGGAGCAGTAATGGAAGAGTATAGAGGAACCAGGAATGCCAATGGAAGGATGCAGGATGCACACTGGGTTCTCATGATGGAAGGTTCAAAGGTAACATTTCTAGCTCTTCTTGACTTCTTATCTGTTCCACTTGTCCTTTTCTCCACCCATATACAGTATTTTTTCTTTGAATGCACTGTATTTACTAGAGAGAAACCTAAAGCACAATAAGATGGCTAGTTATATTACTCTTTAACAAGATGGAAATGGTCTTCATATAAAGCTATGAGTTGTTTTCTTTTCAACTTTTTTTTAATTACTATTATTTTTTAATAAGAAAACAACGCTATGAGCTGTTCTCTTTTTATTTTTATTTGGTTTTGGGACTAGCATTGTGTATGAGTTGACAGACTCATGAATATACTATAAATAATTGAAAGAGCTAATATGTTGTCTTCCATTGCTGATTTTAAACATGTTGTTGAAGTTATATCCTCAACTGACTGCTCTCATCCTGATCTCCTTATTTATTAGTATGCTGAGCGGCTGCCTATTGGACTGGAAAGGGTGATCCGAACAGTTTCTCCTCAGATAGTAAAGCAATTTTACAGGAAGTGGTACCATTTGCAGAATATGGCCGTGATTGCTGTTGGGGACTTTCCTGATACGCAGGTTCGTAGACTGTTGTTGTCTCCTTCCTGAAATATTTCATACTTCCCTTTTCTGTCTGTCCCAATCATCTGATTTATTTCCATCAATAACAATATCGATCATGTTGAAATTATTGAAGTGATATATAGATCTGTATATACATAACTAAATTGCTCGACATCATAAATAATTCAAAATCATTTCTCAGTTTCAGACATATCCAACAGGGATAAATAATACTTGATATCTAATCCTAAACCTCTGCCCAAGACTTTAGTGGATCAACTCATAAATGAGATGGAGTTAACCTAGATCTAATCTTTACATAAAGTCTTGGAATTAGACATTATCAACCATATTAATCATTTGCCTTTCTCTTTGACAGAGTGTTGTTGAGTTGATAAAAACACACTTTGGACAGAAGATTTCAGCAGTTGATCCTCCTCTTATACCTTTCTATTCGGTTCCATCACACGATGAGCCACGGTTTTCATGCTTTGTGGAATCTGAGGCAGCTGGGGTTAGTATTCTGCAAATCTTTCATCAGTCACAGTAGATACATTGTGCCTTCATGCTCTGGGTCTAAGACGTTTCTTTTGAAATGGCTTGTAACAGTCGGCAGTGATGATCAGTTGCAAAATGCCTGTGGAAGAGCTCAAGACAGTGAAAGATTACCGGGAATTGCTCACTGAATCCATGTTTTTTCATGCTTTAAACCAGAGATTTTTTAAAATATCTCGTAACAAAGATCCTCCTTATTATTCTTGCTCGGCTGCAGCGGATATCCTGGTTCGTCCAGTTAAGGCCTATATAATGACATCTTCCTGTAAAGAGAAGGGTACTGTTGAGGCCTTAGAATCAATGTTGACAGAGGTGTGTTTCCAAATCCTTTCGAATTATGTTCTGCTTTCTAGTTGTTTCTAATACCTTGTTTCCAGGTTGCTAGAGTAAGAATTCATGGTTTTTCTGAACGTGAAATATCTGTTGTTCGGGCTCTGCTGATGTCAGAGATTGAGTCTGCATATTTGGAGCGAGATCAAATGCAATCAACAAGTTTACGTGATGAATATTTGCAGGTGCATCTAATTACTTCCCTTCCTTTCTTTCAAGTTGCTTTGCCACAAACCTCTTCAGTTGGGTGAATCTCAAGTGATTTTGTTTTTTCTGTGTAGCATTTTCTTCGAAATGAACCTGTTGTTGGGATTGAGTATGAGGCACAGCTCCAGAAAACTCTTCTACCCCGTGAGTGTCTGCTAGTATTTCACTTTTGTTTATGAGTTCTTATATATTTTTGAAACAGCATTGTATTTAGGAGGGAAAAGAGGGAATGAAAGAGAATCTTGTTCTCATTTCACCTGATGGAGGGGATATTAATATTGCTAAATCTTTTTTGATTGAATAGATATATCAGCATCTGAGGTGTCCAAATACTCTGAGAAGTTTCGGACTTCAACTAGCTGCGTTGTAAAAACAATTGAGCCCCGAGCAACTGCTGCAGTGGATGATTTAAAAGCTGTTGTAATGAAGATTAATTCTCTTGAAAGAGAAAAAAGTCTTCCTCCTTGGGATGATGAAAACATCCCAGAAGAAATTGTCTGTGCAAAACCGGATCCAGGGTAAACTATATCACGTTTAACTTTCATAATATCTTATTTTACCTAGTACCAGTTCTGCATACATAACGGACAGAGTCTTGCGACTCATTATATTGTTTATATGTAGGCTACTATTTTATAAAATTTAGAAATGCAGTTCATCTGTGTTTATGCCTTTATATTTTGCTTTGACACTTGTGATGTGATCTTCAAGGCAATGCATAATTCTTAGCAGATGTCCTTGATAACTTCTTCTCTGGTACTATTTGCTACTCTGTTACAACAACAACAGCATACCCAGTGTAATCTCACAAAATGGGGTCAGGTGAGGGTAGAGTGTACACAAACTATACGGCTACTTCCGAGGTAGAGAGGCTGTTTCAGATATACCCTCGGCTCAATAAGAAACAACAGATAGTAATGGAAGTACAAGAATCAACAGATAGTAACAAAAACAATAGATAGTAAAAGAACAATATCACAACAAAATAATACGACAGTCGAAGTACAAGAAACAACCAATACTAATAGAAATGGAAGGACAAGAAACTACAAGAGTAATACTACGACTACTAACGACCAGTGCACTCTTACCTACTAACTGGGTATGACTTCCATGCTAACTAGATTCTGGAGTAAAATCTATTTTCTTTTATCAAACTAGGATGTCAAAGAGAACAGTTAAGCCTGACCTACCCCTCAAAAATAATAGAACTATTGAGCTTGTGCAATGAGCTACTGTACTGTCCATTGTATATTGAAGTGCAAAATTGAAAAGTGCGTTCATATTATTGATAACCTCACTTGTAGCATTTCACTGGGTATGTTGTTGTTCATATTATTGATTATTACTTCATTTATCAGCAATACTTTGCATTCTCAGAGATGAAAGACTAAAAAGAAGATATTTTTTGTTCCACCTATATCTAAAGAAAATATCCTAGGATGATAATTACCTGCGGACAAAGCAACACTGTCTGGATGATTTTCTCTGGGAAGACAATTTGCCCACATTAACTTAGTAGGCTGTCGTTTAAGCACCTTCTGTCACTCCAACATTTCCTTAGACTTTGTCATCAAGTTTACAGATTTGCTCTCCTAAAAGAAAAGCAATCATGTGGCGGTTTCAGTCTCCTTCTTGCCATGATATATGCTGAAATTGATCCTAGTTTCTTTTTTCAGGCATATAATAGAGCAGCTTGAATATTCCAACATTGGAGCCACTGAGTTGATTTTATCGAATGGAATGCGAGTTTGCTATAAATCTACTGACTTCCTTGATGACCAGGTAAATTTTCCTAGGCACAGAGTAAGCTGGAGACATTTTATGAGATTTCTATTCAGCGGTCTCCATGTCTTATTTCTCTTTGGAGATGAAGTTTTCTTATCAACCTTCCTTTTAGGTGCTGTCATAGACTAGTGAATGGATGTCGCGGATAGTCGTTCTTGTCATTGAAATGGTAGTTTGGTAAAAATGTACCTTATGAATGCTCATGAAACATATGCAGCACTGTTTTGGCTCAGTAACGTGCCATTGCAGATAATTAAGTTTTTTATTTCTTTCTAGTTACTAGAGCAATGCTTCTTCTTTCTTTACCAAGCCAATATCTCCATCCCAAAATTCCCCTGAGTTGTGAAATCTAGCTCTCACTGCTCATTAAAGAGATTCATTTTAAAAGAAGATACCTCTAGGAATAGTAACTCTGGGAACACATTGGTTTTTGAGTCCAAGTTGATGTGGTACTTGTTATTCCTATTAACATCTTGTTTAAATAGGTTTTATTCACAGGGTTCTCGTATGGGGGTTTGTCTGAACTCCCTGAGAATGAATACTTTTCATGTTCAATGGGTTCAACCATTGCTGGAGAAATTGGTATATTTGGCTATAGACCATCAGTCCTCATGGATATGCTTGCTGGAAAAAGAGCTGAAGTTGGTACAAAACTTGGAGCATATATGAGAACTTTTTCTGGTGATTGTTCACCTTCAGACTTAGAAACTGCATTGCAGGTTAGACCATTTTCTTGAAGTGCACATGGCATCTGTTTTGTCATCATGTATCTCTCTCTCTCTACATATATGTGTCATTCTAAATTTATGTATATTACATAAGAAAACAAAAGGCATGCAGGACTAAATGATAAATCCTCCATCTCAGTTGTCTCAAGGATAAATTCTGGCAAATTCAGATTAGTTGGTTGGACCTAGAAAGTATTGAGCAGGAGTTTGAAGATTCATAATGATTCCTTATGAACCTTCGCAGACGATTCATGAAGATTTCTATTCAAAGAGTAGTTATAAAATTTTCTTGATCGAGTATGCCATTCATGTTCATTAAGTACCAATATTACAAGGAATCATGTGGGGGTGTCTCTATAAGAGTACGGAATCCTAAATATTAAGGTTTGGATATACAAATAGAATTACCAGTATGGGTTTTCATAAATCTAACATTATCATAAACGTCACGAGCTTATAATATGTAACTAAAGAAATTATCACTTGACAAGTGATCACAATCCAAGTATCTTTTCAGAGTGAGGCCATGTGTTTTGCTAAAACTATGTTTCAAGTGAGTGCTATTAATGGAATTTCAACAACTTTAAGGCAGATAATAGCAACAATGGCGTACTGTGTCTGCCCATGGTAGTTTGTTTTTCGGTAAGAGGAGCTATTCCAAAGTCAGATTTTTTTAGGTAGCCACTTATCAGAATCGTGGTCCTCTAAAATTTTCAAAGTAAGGGCGCTCAGCTGTTGATTGAGTAGCTCTGATTGGCGGGATCTCAAACTTTAGCTGCTTCCAATGTTTTTTGTTTTGCAAAATTTATGTTGAAAACCAGTTTCTTGAGTGATCTCTTATGTAAAGTTCTCTCCCATCAATTGAAAATATACTTTCTAAATAATAGTAGCAAGATTGTTTAAAAGATACCAATTGTTAAAATAATAGTATTAAAAAAAGAACATTACTTTAACCTTGGTGGCAGAGTTACTTGATATATGTGTTGGTGGGAGATAGTAAGTGCATCGTCAAATTAGTTGATGTGCGTGCAAGCTGACCCAGACACCATGGTTATCCCAAAAAAACACCACTTTAATTAAGTTTAAGTGGTTGTCTTGGTCTTTAACCTTAATTTTGTATTTTTGTTTGTCCTACTTGTATGTGATATTCTCTTCTTGCATTCTGCAACTTCTCAGCTTGTATATCAACTTTTCACAACAACCGTTGAGCCCGGAGAAGAAGATGTCAAAATTGTGATGCAAATGGCCGAAGAAGCCATACGTGCTCAGGAGAGAGATCCTTACACTGCATTTGCGAACCGAGTGAGGGAGCTCAATTATGGAAACTCCTACTTCTTCAGGGTAATATGATTTTCAATCTGCATTGCCAACTCAGTAATGACGGGCGTATTCATGACTTACATAGTAGAGTATTTTCTTGCAGCCAATCAAATATAATGACCTTCGGAAAGTCAACCCATATAAAGCTTGCGAATATTTCAATAGTTGCTTCAAGGACCCCTCAACTTTTACGGTGGTGATTGTTGGGAATATTGACCCTTCTATAGCATGTCCATTGATGTTACAGTACTTGGTACGTACTATGATTTCTAATGATGTTGGTCCGTAGAATTGTTTAGCATCTGTCATTGGTTTATTCTTCACTATGCAGGGTGGAATTCCAAGGCCTCCTGAAGCAGTTCTACGTTTCAGCCGTGATGACCTCAAAGGCTTGCCTTTCCAGTTCCCTACAACAATAACTAGGTGGTCCCAATGTTATTTTCTCTCTAATTAATAATGTAGTAAGCTATGCCCTTTCAATTAATGAAGCTGATTGATTGAAGGATACCTTAGCTTCAAAGACTTTACCTTTGCACCTTGTCCTTTTCCATTGTTCTTTCTCTCCTGACGCCTTGAGGTTTTGAGTTGGGGGCATGGTTAGGGAGTCCTAATGATATGATGTTTATTATATATTGTTCTTCCGAAACTAGCAAATTATATACAGACAAACACATGTATATCCTTTATACTTCTTTGTTTTGTTTTCTTTATTTTGATGAACAGGTGTGTGTGTGTGTGTGTGTGTGTCTTTGAATACTTGATCAGGAGAGGATTCCTGTTCAGTGTGTGAGGTTACTGCAGTTTGGCCTGGAACAATTGGTTACACTTTTTCATAACACCTTCCCCGAAAAATAAAATAAAAACATAAAAAGAGAAGATCCAACTTGATTAGGGGCCTAGGGTTCCCAGTGTTAGTGTTCATTTTCTTCTATGTGATAAACTATTGAAGTTCTATGATGTGCTTTATGTGCAAAAAATCACCCTCATTTAATGTGTTGCATGTGATTGTAGAGAAGTTGTTCGGAGCCCAATGGTGGAAGCACAATGCTCGGTGCAGTTATGCTTTCCTGTCGAGTTAAAGAATGAAAACATGGTACGTGGTTTAGATACCTAATATTAGATCTATATATTCTTAAGCTTTGTGTTACATTTACATGTATACCATCTCATCTTATTTACAGATGGAAGATGTTCATTTTGTTGGATTTTTGAGCAAGCTTCTGGAAACAAAGATAGTACAGGTTCTCCGCTTCAAGTATGGACAGGTGTGTACGTGTGTAATCTGTGTGATATTCTGTAATTCATTTTGTTAATTTGTTACTCTTGGAACTTTTTGTGCCTTAGATTTATTCTGCTGGAGTTTCTGTCTTTCTTGGCGGCAATAAGCCCTCCAGAGTTGGCAATATCCGTGGAGATATTAGTATAAATTTCTCCTGTGATCCAGACATCTCATCGACATTGGTATGTTTGCAAATTTTTATCTGCATGTTGCAAAAAATGGTTAGCAAATCCTAACATCACAAATTCTTGACAAGGTTGATCTTGCTTTGGAGGAAATATTACATCTTCAAGAGGAAGGACCTTCAATTGACGATGTTATGGCCGTGCTAGAAATCGAGCAAAGAGCACATGAAAATGGGTTACAGGTGACGTTCTACAGAATCTTTGTCTATAGAGGATCAAAGTTTCATTGATTGCAAATATTGTGAGAAGATGGATATGAAGTATTACAGATATAATCTATAGTACTAAAGCTCCAAATTTCTGCTGTCTAAATTTTAGAGTTTGAATGTCCATTTAATCCACTGCAGATTGCTGTCTTTTTTTCAGGAGAATTACTATTGGCTAGATAGAATATTGCGCAGTTACCAGTCACGGATCTATTCTGGTGACATTGGCAATTCTTTTAAGGTTCGTTTTTAGTTCAAGTGCTTGTACAATTCCTTAAATGCAGTCTGCTAAGTCTGGTGCTTCTTGTTCCTTGTGCATGCTGATGTTATCCCATTATTTGTCATCAATGCCTGTCTGAAATAAACGACCGTCGTGATTTCAGGATTGTAGACTTACGGTGTGTTGAATATGCACCAACACAACCCATCAGTTTTTCCTTATCAAAAAAAATATACAAAATGCACCAACAGTTGTAAATTGGGTTTCCTCCAGATTTTCATCCTAGTTGGTTTACTTTGTTAATCTGTATCTAAAGAATGTGTCCTGACATGCTTATGAATACTCTCAAATGTGGCTCCTTTTTATTTTGCGTTCCTGGGTTATTCTTTCTTCCGGAAAAGGGGGAAGAAAGAACATGCAAAGTCAAATATAAGAAGTTGTTCGGAAAATTTAAGATGTAAATGCTTAACTCTCTTTTTTCGTAAAAGCTCCCTTTCACTTCCACAGTGGACCCTTTGGAGTTTGCCATATAGTTCTTCCTTTGAAACTCTCCCTTTCACTGCCACAGTGGACCCTTCGGAGTTTGGCATATAGTTCTTCCTTGTAAACTTCTGTAATTTCAATTATGTTCAGATATTGCCTTAGAATAGAATATCCTATGGGACAACACCTTTTGTAATTTGTTTAATTTTCTTATGCAGATCCAAGATGCTGCACGTTCCAAAGTGAGAAGCATCTTGACGCCATTAACTGCCCAACTAGCCTTGCAAAGAATTTTACCGTTCCCTTGTAAAAAGCAGTATACTGTAGTAATTTTGATGCCTCAGGCATCTCGTATTAAAAGGTTGAAGTCATTGATGCAATCTGTACCCAAGAGTTATTCAAGAGATGCAAAGGTTAGTGTCATGAAGTTCTCATATTTCCTCTTCCAGCATCATGATCTAATCTACGTTTATATTTATAATATCTTCCCTCTTCATGTGTCCCTTGCCATGGAAAGAAAGAAAAAAGAGAATCTGATCTTCAGCCTTGCCCCATCCCTCAGCACTTTAAACAAGAAAAACTACATAACATCGACAAGTTCACTTAGGTTGTCGCATGCCTGAAGCCTTTACTCTATTCTTGTACAAGCATGCCAGTTAATTAAACATGTTCTAGTGCTTTTGCCTAATATTTTTAAGTTATGCGCAACTTAGTTCCATATCTTGGACCTCTGAAATTAATACACATGCATGAATATAAAGTTAACATATTGGTGCTATTTGCTCTTGAGTAGATTTCTTTTCTAGGCTGTACTTTATACATCCATAATCTTCAACGATCAACCTTCGAAGTCATTCTTCGTGTTCTGCTTTTTTATAATGTCTTGCCTACTTTTTCAGATTCTGGCTGGAATTGCCGGTGTGACGGTTTTATCCCTCAGTTTATGGAAATACTCACGAAGTACACTGAAATCGTAGTAGCGATCTTTGCTGAGAAAATAGACTTGGAGGGAAACTGTTGAAAATGTAAGCAATGTTCTACACTTGCTTATCCAACCCAAAAGTAGTACGGTCAAATGGTTTGCATGAGAGATTTCCTCACATTTTTTGCCAAGACATCTGTTCATACTCAGCTTTGGCCTTCTTGTACCATATATCGATGCGCCATTGTTATCGACAACTGTGATAAAGAACCTTAGATTGTGCCAGGATTAATACGCTTAGAAAGTTGATAATCATTGTGCTTGCACTAATGTATCAACCAAAGTCTTCAAAGAATGTGTCTTCTTGGGTTTGATCCCTACCTTATAATTCAGATAGTATGAGGTTCTTTTTTCCTCTTTGGGTTACGTGCAATTTTCGTCTCTTTGGTTTGGAGATACCATTTTTATTCTTCTTATGATCGTCGCTTTGGTAGCAGGTTGACTTCATGTCTTGCATGAGGTCAACCTGCAACGGAGCAATCTCCAACGTGCCTTTAAGCGAATCAACTTGTGATTCTTGAATTGCATGTAAGTGTACTTTTTACAGCTGAAAGTTGTCAAATCGGTTGAAATAATTGAAAGGAATACTGAAAAATGAGCTTCAAAGATTGAACTTCCACTTTCAATTAGCCAGAAGAAGCGTCAACTGCACCAATCTTGATTGTTTTGAAGTGAAACGTTTTCCCTATTAATGAGTACATACATACGGCCTTAGTATTAAACAAAGAATTAGCAGGGCTACAAACGTTTAAAATTTAGATGTTTGTGTTTGTATAAATTCGTTATTTCGAGTTTATACAAAAATAGCTTAATTATACAAATGTACCGCGAATTATACAAACTCACCTGCAAATTATATAAACCCGCGAGTAATACAAACGAGACAGCTTAAACTGTAGCTACAACCCGTAAATATGCAAACTATAGTTATGAAGCATAATTAAGTTTATTATAATGACTATTTGCGAAATTTTTCCAATAATTTATGGATCCTAAAAAACTGGCTATTAGTGCACTTGTTCCTAACAAAGCTGTAGTTCAGATTTTCAAGCCCATAGTCTGTAGGCCCAAGCACAAGCCCATCAATACTTTTACATTTTAAATACAAAATAACCCCTGATATAGACTATAATTACGACATACCACTAGGGTTTTAATTCGTTCCATATATATATTTCATCTTCTCTTCTTCTTAGCACTTTGCCTCCTTCCTTCAAACCCTAGTAAGCTCTCTTTCACTCTAAAATGGAGGAAATAATTGATTAGTTTTCGTTGTAGATCTGAAATTGTGTAATGGTGTTAAATGATTTTGTTGTTTGAATGCAGGAACGGTAAGTGTAGTGAAAAAAAGGAGCGAAAATGGTGGAGAAAACTAAAGGAAGAAAAGAGGAGGTTGTTTCCAGGGAGTACACCATTAATCTCCACAAGCGTTTGCATGGATGGTAAAAATCTTCTCGCTTCTTATTGATTTGTGTTTGAAGTTCGTCGATCAGATGCAGTTTAGTATGTGTTTTTGGTTATATTAGGTCTCTTATGTATATTTGAAGTATGATTTTGATTGAATTGTAAGTAGTGTAAAGGATTGATATAGCTGATCTCGCCTAGTTTGGAATTGAAGTGGTTTATTGATTGAGTAGTTGTTGAGCTGAGAGTATCTGAAACACATTGGGTATGTTGCTGTTATTGTATGTGTTGTTGAGTATTAATATATTTGTATTAATGGATGACCTTTGAATCTAGATGATGTTCAGTGGTAACATGAGTGTATATAGGTACTATATGAGGATTATTGTTTTTCAATGGAAAAATGGTGATTGTTTTGGTTTGTTCTTTTTAGGGTTGGTGGAATTTGTAGAACATAGACAATTTGGGATCACTTATCTATGAAGTTTGTGTTTGCGGTACTATTGAACAAACTGCCATTGTTTTACTTGCTTAAAAATGCATAGAGAACTACGAGGTTCTGAGGTTGGATATGGTGTGGAAATTACAATAGGGTTAATTTAAGTCGAATAAATGATAAAAATGTTAGCTTGTTGTGGATTGTCTGTATCACGAGTTGGTAAGAGTAGTGACCTGATGAATCTCTTCCTATGAGTCACTGCATTGTTATGTAGCAATCTTTACATTTTCTAACGCAATCTACATCCTATGACACTCCAAAAGTGAGACTGATTATATCTTGAGATCAATCATTTTTATTTTTGTACGAATTGAACTCTTCGTGTTCTTTGAGAAGTGACCTATTAAGTTTTGCCCTTACAGAAAGTTTTTGTAATGATTATGGCATACGATACAGTTGGATAAATAATGAATTGGAGATCACCCACTTCCTTGTAGATTCTTGCCTGACATTGTTGCATTATCTTCTGGGATTACAGTAGTACTGTCTCTAGCCCTATTTGTGTTTTCTGTAATGCCATTACATATCCAACTCCATAATTGAATCCATAAGAAATCACTTCTTATTGGCATTGTATTTGGTAAGAGCCGAATCATGTTGTTCCTTTTTGCAGTTAAGTTCTGGATAGTCAGTACTAGTTTTGTGTTACTAGCACCCCTTTGACTTGTTGGCAAAACAATTTGGTTTATGTCCTTGTTGATGTTGGCTAACATTAGACTGGCTATATTATTAATAGCACATTCAAGAAGAAGGCCCCTACAGCCATCAAGGAGATCCGAAAGTTTGCACAGAAAGCTATGGGAACAAAGGATGTCAGAGTGGATGTGAAGCTCAACAAGCAGATCTGGAGCAGGGGCATCCGAAGTGTTCCAAGACGCATCAGAGTTCGTATTGCTCGCAAGAGGAATGACGATGAGGACGCAAAGGAAGAGCTCTACTCTCTTGTCACTGTTGCAGAGATCCCAGCAGAGGGTTTGAAGGGTCTTGGTACCAAGATCATCGAAGATGAGGAATAAACTGTCTTTTTTAGCGAAGAATGATGATACCATTAGTGTTTTTTGTTATCCCTTTTAGTGCTTTGAGACTGCTAAATTTTGTTTATGATACTCAAGTATTTCCGTGTTTCAAAGTTCTCACCATGATTTTATGCTATTTATCTTTTCTGTTTCTCTGGATTTTTTATTGATTTAGTTCTCTGTAGTCATAATTTTCAACAACAAAATTGCCTCTAGTAGACTCTGCAAAGCCAAGTGATAATTTAATATATGCAGAAACATTGGGTTGTTGGCAATTAAGTTTTACGAACTCGTTATAGGAATCCTACTTTAAAATCTTGGGAGTTAAAGACGTCCAAACAGGGTCATGTTTGGTACTACTATATTCCAAGAGCAAATTTCAAATGTAAGGACAGATATTGAAGTGCGTAGAGAATCATGAGGACTAGATAATGAAGTGCGTAGAGAATTATGAGGATAGATACTACTAGGCGACTCTTGAAACTACTATCACATTTATCTTGTCATAGACTTTTTTGATCCTCTAACAAGACTTCAGTTAAGTAGGTGAATCGAAGACTACTTCACCAACAAGATATGGAGTTTATGAGTTCTTTGTCGTGCTCTTTGGCTTGACCAAGGTGCCAACAAACAACCTTTTGGAAGAATTGACTACAAGAGGCAAAAACACTAGGTAAACTTGAGCTGATGGTAGATGACAGAGAATTAATCGAGATACGCATAACGTGAGCTTGAGTTATTAAAAAAAACTAGCAAGGCTACACTCTAAAAACACTATTGGCGGGTGCAATTAATAAGAATATCGTAAACATTTGAATCATTTTTACGATCCCTAAATGAATTAGTGTTGTAATAATGTCCAGAAACATTTTTCAACAAGGGCGTTTGGTCTAGTGGTATGATTCTCGCTTTGGGTGCGAGAGGTCCCGAGTTCGATTCTCGGAACGCCCCTTTTTGTTTTTTTTTCTACCGCTTTCCTTAGACCATGCTAACGCGTGATTGGAAGCATCCAATAATATATATGCATTAACTCTAACCAATTACAAAACGACCATTATACTTCGGGGTATATTTCAACCAAATCTCAAATCATGTCTCAATTAAGCCAGGTGCTTATTGGTAGCACTTAGCATTTTAATAGGATAAATTAGGTTAATGTCTTTGTTTCATTTCCACTTATTACGTTTTCTTGGTGTTTAGCATGAGCCAACAATATAAGTGTTTGTAATAATCACCTCCTTATAATGTTATAATTGTGATTCAAAAATAATAATGATAACAGTTTAATTTGAACAAGATGGTGAGCAGTTCGAGTGAGATTGATTTCCATTGTATTTTGCAGTCTATCTACCAAAAAAACTCCAACAAAAGGTTTAGAGAATTGAATGGGAAAAGTGGAGATTGAATGTGTTTTAAAGGTACACAATGAAGGGAGAGTGAGTGAAAGGTCGAGTAGTGTCGCGGTGGAGAGTGGAAATGTGTTTAAGTGCCACACGTTGATTGAGGGATAGAGATGTCTCCTCGTGTGATCTAAGACTGTCCCTCACCTCATGAACTAGCTTTAAGGATTAATGATCGGGTTTTGATTGTTGTGGAAGGGGAGTGGGGGGGGGGGGGGGGGGATTTGATGAAAAAATCGTTCAACTTGTACGCCATGCAGCACAGTAAAAAGGGGCGGCCTAGTGCAGAAAGCATTCTGCATGATCCCAGATTCTCAAGTAGGGCCGTAATCCAAAGAGAGTGTAACGCAGGCAGCCTACCTGATGCAAGACAAAAGATGAACATGGGCAAAGAGCAGGGAACTCCCAAGTACTGAGGGATACAAATGATAGGAGAGACTGGGTTTGTAGCTCCGGCAAACCAGTTATCTTGCTCGGATCCTCCAAAAATGGATAGCTTTTGGAGGATCGTATTTTTCAAGAGTCGGAGCAACATAAGATATGGTGGATCAGCTACTCCCCGCATCGACAAAAGGAACACTAACAAAGACAGATATTGTCATAAGCAGCACTATCACTCAAAAGATAAAGTTACCTTTTACAAAGTTCAGTCTAAGCCTCTCCACTGAAGTGGGAATGAAATGAGCAAAGACGAGTAAATTATTGCATCAATTTAAACACGGATTTCTCAGATCCAAAAACTCTCTTGGGAAACAAAATGTTGTATGAATTCCCTGTTACTCAACTCATCCTAATAGAAAAGAGAGACCTTACAATTGTTCAATTTGCCCAAACAAATTTTCAGAAACTGTTATCTTAGACATAGTAACCAGTGAATGTAAATCCTCTTCCTACTATCTCACCAGCACAATACCATGCAAAGCATTCCAAGCCGAACAAAGCAGCAATGCCTGCATCTTCAACCTTCACTTCCTTTCTGTTCCTCCACAAGTGCTTGACAGAGTCGACTTCCTTCCAAAATGACTCATAACGGCCAGGGATGCTGGAAGGAGTAAAATAGGCTCAATGACAAACGACACTCATAACATCCAGTAAGCTACTCATAAATATTTCAAATGTAAAGATGCATACCACTCCATTTGGCTCTATGGAAAAATGATCATAAAATCTCAGACAGGGGAGGCATTTTTTTTTATGTGTGCGCGCGCATGTGTGTTAAATACATAATGATGTCTTTGGCCATGTTACATTACATGCAGAAGATTAGTTCACATAGTAACATTTTATTATAGAGAATAGAATTGTCTATAATAATCTTTAACCAGAGAATTTAATGACCGTTGCTGTAAATCATAATCTACTTGATGCTTTTTAACACAAGATTATGATTATGGATTTACTATTTACTTGGTTTGACTGACAAAGACCACAAACATTATGATGCACAAAAGTTTGTACTTCAAAAACTATCATATAAAAGAACTATAAGATGCAGTCCAGGGTCTACTCTGCATCAGTAAAATCAAAGCAATTTGGTGTACCTAATCCATCACCCAAGGAACCAAAATTACTAATACTCACTTTCATGTGTAAATTAGAATTTAGAAGAAAAGTCAAAGCAGATAGTTGCTTGCGTATTACAGAACTCTTTTAGAACAATGACTGATTCTAAAAGCTTAGCAACATATATCAAACAATTAGGCTGAAGAGAGTATAACCTGGCAAGGCGAGTGTAGAGCAACTGCTTGGACAATTCATTGCATTTTTCAACAGTGGGTGGCTCTACAATATACTGTTTGTTCTGCTCCAGCAACTGTTTGTAGTAGGTAGTACCATGCTTAGAGAGAAACTGTGAAGCTTGACAAGCCTTAGATTGCAGTTGCTGAATCTTGGAAGCCATCAATCCCAAGAAAGTCCTGGATCCAACAATTAAGGATATAAAATCAACATTGAACCAGCTAACAGACCAAAATACACCCGCCCTAGCTCAGTGGCGGATACGATGAAGATGCCCAATTATATAGAAGTTGGTTAGATCTAGGCTTGATGGACTTTTTATACAGATTGTCTCAGAGTTGTGCCATCAGAGTCTTATATTTATCCAACCAAAAAGAGAAAGAGGGTGGGAAGAAGAGTAGACGTACACCCCTCATGTTGCAACTTTATTCAATTTAAAAAACAGCATCAAATCAAATCAAATCCAAAACCATTTTATTCCACCAACTTACTAAAATAGGTAACCACTAATGATCTAGCCTGAAAAAGGTTCAAAATATCACATACCAATTCCCTCAGAAAAATACAGCAAAAGGTTAGCTGGAGTGAATGAGGCTTTTGATCAAGTAGTATCAAACTTGCTCACACATGTACCTAGAATGGATCACACCTCTATTTCCGTGGTTCATTCTAAATGTTCTAAAAATAGGAACAGAATCAAGTCTCAACTCCAAAACTTCCATCAAATAATCAATCAACTGAGCCTCAATCCCATCCATTTGAAATCATCTACATCTATTTTACTCTATCTCGGGCCCACTTCAAAACTTCAATGATATATTTTCCCAGATAAATAAGTAAAAACCCTACTAAATACAGGCAATCCAAGATTTTCATCTCATTTAACAGCATATAATCATTTGAATCTTAATGCACACAAGATGAAACAACAGTATCTTTTTGTTGTTTCGTTGACAAACTACAAGTAATTTCTCTCAAAACGCAAGCTAATGTTTTTCTCCTAGCTAATTTCAGTTCCATCTCACATATCAAGCTAAACATCAACAGTCATAACCGAGCCAACCAATAAACCAAAACACTTATCATCTCCCATCAAAAGCACAAATATAAGGCCTACCACAAATTCAATCTCTTATACACATGCCTGAGTCAACAACAGTTCTTTTCGTGTTCTCATTGACAAAAAACAAGTTCTCTCAAAACCCCGCAAAATGGAAGCTGACACTTCCCTAGCTAGTTCAGATTCCATCTCACAGATCAAAGCTAAAATCAACAATCAAACATCATCAGTCATAGCTGAGTCAAACCAATAAACCAAAACCCTAATCATCTCCTACCAAAACACGCAAAACATAAACCTACCACAAATTTAATCTCTTATACACATGCCTAAGTATACATCTTGTGCTTATTATTTACACTTTCTTTTTTAATAACCGTGATGTTCAAATCAGCTTGCGCGTACTTCAACTAATTCCACACGATACTTGTCACCTCCTTTTTCTTTTAGTTGCTCTATTGTTCCTTACTTGAGCCGAGAATCTTTCGAAAAAAGCCTCTCTACCTCCTCAAGGTAGGGGTAAGGTTTGTGTACACACTACCACATTCATACCCCACTTTTGGGACTACAGTCCTACACTGGGTTTGTTGTCATTATTATACCCTCCTTTTTCTTTTAGCTGCTCTAATGTTCCTTACTCGAGCCGAGAATCTTGCGAAAAAAGCCTCTCTCCCTCCTCGAGGTAGGGTAAGGTCTACGTACACACTACCACATTCATAACCCTTTTTGGGACTACAGTCCACACTGGGTTTGTTATTATTATACATGTCATCTCCCAGCATCAATAAGTTTTGGAATAGATGGCAAGAAATCACCAATTTTTTTTTTATCCCTGCTAGAGTTTAAAACTGAGATCTCATAGTTCTCCGTTCACTTGATTGACCACTAAGCCACACTCTAAATGCTATTTACACTAATAATCAACGAGATCTGACAGAAATTGCTTAGCAAAAAGTTGAAATCTATCACTCAGTCAATCAATCAACTCCGCCTCAATCTCAAACTAGCTGAATCGCCTATTCAAATCCTCTTTATCCATTTCAGTCAATTTCATTTCATAATAAAATACTGCACTAAAAATGAAGCAAAAAACAGGGGAAAACTACGAATCAAAGAACACAGTAGTATGAAGATGGAGCTCAAAAAATTTACCTTTCGTTCAGCGGATGAAATCTACGATTTTTGCTTCAATCGCCGATAACCGCAGATGAAATATTCTGATGGAGACTTTTGAGAAAATTATGAATGGCAGAATTTCAACCTTTCCACTAAAGTTACGATTATTACAGTTTGCACCTACAAAAAACTAGTAATTCACTTGTGATACCCTTAGTTTAGGTTTATTACCAAGCTTTCGACTACGATAAAATTCGAATATGATATATATATATATACTCACACATTATATATTGCGCTTTTATTATTTATTACTAAGCTAAAGGACATGGGATAATAACCTTGAGAATAGATTTATTATTCTTTCCTTTTTTTTATGATTTTGTGTTGATTGTTAAATTATTCGAATTAATTAAACGTTAGTAGTTAATTTTGGTTTGCTCATGTAGTTATTTGTCTTTGCCAAGAATATTAAACCATAAATAAATCTATTATATTTATGTAAGTTCGTTTGAAAAAAATTACTTAAAAATTATTTTATAATTTACCTTTTTATTGTAGATCTGAATCTTTCTAATTTTAAATGACATCCTTTTTCAATTTGTGTTTACTCCTATAAATGCACTTGTTGTGTTATAATATTCACAAAAAAAAAGTTCTATATCCTACTAATTATTTCCAACTATTATGCAAATAAACATGTTTCCTCACAAGTTAAGCTAATATTATTTTAGAGCAAATTACAGAAATCACATACTTTTAAGATAAAATTACAATTTATCCCTTAAAAGTTTATAATTACAGAAATCTCTCAAACGAATACAATAATATAAGCACTGATACATTAATCTGATGCGCGAGATACATTAATCATTGAGTAAGATACGTTACATTTTATATATGATACACTAATCTGATGCGCGAAAATGAGGGATTTTAGAAATTTGTAAAACTTATAGGGGATAATGGTAATAAGTAAACTAAATGGTGGGATTTCTGTAATTTTTCCATTATTTTATGCAAATTCTAATGGGCTTTTAAATTATTTTGTTAGCCCATTTACAACAGATCACATTTAATGGGCCGAGTCATGAGAACATTTCAATGGTACTTTAACCCAAATATCAGAGAGGGCCCAACATGGAGGGTTGTTAGTAGTCTGTCGTCTAACGTTTGTAAAACTTTAGATTGTGATTAAATGTTTTGTCTTATGAGATTTCAATTTTCATAGTTAGCTTGCGTCTAGACATACAATATGAATTCATAATTTCAAATCAACGTTTGGACATGATTTCAAATATCAAATTCTCCACACACGAAAAAAAATATATATGATTTTAGGATTTCAAATCATGGATTCAATTTTTTTTTCTATAAATGTAAAATTTGACTCTCAGTTTATATTTTGAAAAAAAATATCATTTTAAATTTTGTAAAAAAAAAAAAAGGCTCATGCTAGGCGTGATAAGATTGTGTATGTCATGTGGAAAAATTATATCAAAGAACAACTAGTTACTATTATTGTTCACTAGTGGATTTTATAAAGTTATGTGTATATGAAAGCTTAGAATTGCAAATATTTATTTATAAAAGAAATATGAAGATATATGATTAACAATGCAGTATTTAACATACTCCGACGCCTTATTTATAAATTATGATTTACTCATATGAGAAAATTGTGTAAGAATTGAAGAAATTATGATAACTTTCATAACTTGTGATAGGTTTTCATGTTCATGAAAAAGAAAATACAACTAAGAAATTTCAATTACACGTGTAAATAAAATTTCAATACTTCATATCAATGTAATTTTATATCATAATTTTAAATCATAATTTCATAACTCATGTTGTCATGCAAAGTTTTGTTAGCGAGGTTTTAAGGAAAAATTGTTTAAATACACATCTTATTTTATCATAATCTCTTAAATTCTAGACCATTTAAAAAAAATTCAAAAATCCTCTCTCAGATACATCACCCTCTTTGATACATCTCTCCCCTCTCGAATACATCTCTCCCCTATGTATCCGAATATCATATCCCCTCCTTGATACATCCTTATCCCCTCTCTGATACATCCCTCCCTATGTATCTGGATGTCTGCTGATGTATCCGAAAGTCTAATAATGTATCCGAAATCCATAAATTTTAAGAATTTTTTATAACTAAAAAAAAAAAGAAAAATAATATACGTAACTCTTAATACTATGACAAAGTCCTTCAGGTCGCCAGTTTGAGCCCCAGCAGGGCCACTGGAGGCATTACAAACCGGCCGCGTCTCTAGGGCCCCGTGGAACTAACCGTGGTGCACCCGCCTTGAAACAGCGGGACCCGGTGGGTACAGCTAGTCGGGTTCGCAAAGCGACACCCGGAAACCACGGTTAAAAAAAAATACTATGAGATTAGATTTATGTAAATTATTTCGATTTTAACTGTCAAATCTTTGGTTATCAAATTTGGAAATTTGGTGAAGCAAGCTCTTTTCCTATTTTTATAAAAAGTATGAAAACTATTGTCTACTAAACAAATTAAAAAGTAGATACATGTATCCACAAAATTCTATATTAAATTGTAAAATACATGTGTCTATAATAGAAGGGCAAATAAATTACTCATCTAATAACATATGCCCAAGTTGACGGTATACCTCACATTATTTCTTCTTTAAAAGTACTATCTATATTGCTTTTTGTACAAATATTTATAGTTGTGTTTGTTCCACCATTTTTGGGCTAGTAAAGGCCAAAATTTATGAGTCTTATAGTACAATTTAAAAAGCTTTTGGTACCACTATTTAATGCTGTGTTATTGGTACCAAGAAAATCTTGGACCATCATATTATTCTACTCATGCAACAACTTTTTCTTGATGAACACTTAGCTGTATTCAAATTGATGTCGGTGTAATAAAGCTTTTGTTACAATTTTATATCAGGTAATCCTACAAGTGATTGTTTTCATGACTTATTGAATCTATAATCTCTTGATCGTTATATAACAATAACTTTATCAGTTTTGTTTAGGCACTCTTTCTGATTGAGGGTAACAACTGTCTTTGCAAAATAAATTCCATGTTAACAATTGATGTTGTACTTTCTTCGTCCACTTTTTTTTTATGACAGTGGTATTCGGGTCAGCTTTCACGTACCTTGACTAATTTCACGGAATACTTGTCACCTTCTACCAAAAATAAGTACTAGGGAACTCTGTCTATGGGAAGAATCACCTAACGTTTTTCCTCCACTTTTACTTGTCCAACATGTTTTAAAAATAGATGTCCATTGTTTACTTGTTAAATTTAGAAAAATTGAAACACAAATATACCACCTAGTCCCTAATCAAAGTATTAAATTTATTTTGTCCTCAAAGGATGATATAATACATTGTCATTCTGTTTATCATTTTTTAAGATTAAATATGTCAAGTTAATACTGAACAAATAAAAATGAACGAATAAATAATAATAGTATTTCTTTAATTAGTGCAGCAGGTTGGTTGGCAGATGAGGATTTCAGTTTAGTCTATGGATGATTGGAATTTTTTTGTATTACTATTATTTTTTAGAAATTAATCAATTTATACTATGATTTTTGCAACTCACGAGGCACATGAGGTACTGATTTGTACGACTCTGATTGGTTTGAAATTTTTTGAAGACTTTATATTAGTCATTTTTTTAGAAACTAATCAATTTCGTTTGACTTCACTATCACTATGAGTTGGTGGTTATTTGACCATTGTTAATGAAGAGGTTTTTGGTGTCGAGTTCGAATTTTGAGTATAAAAATGTCTTTAGTAGGGAGTGCTTCCCCCCGAATGAAGTCGTCATACACAATGCGAATCCAGATGATTGATCTTTAATGTAGATATCGAACACCAGCTGGAAACCTAAAATATAATAAATGAAAATAGTTTTTGCAAAAGAGTCGAAGAGTGATTTGAAGTCTAAACTCTTTATTATCCTCGTTAGGGTTTGAACTTCGAGTTGAACTGCTTATGAAAAAATTATTGATAAGGAGTGTTTTTCCCAAAGGGATTCTATGTGGCATGAATTCAAATTACAGACCTCGGGTAAAAGCCAAGATAAAGGATTGGATTATATATTTATTTGTGGCGTCAAATATGTGTGTGGACTTTTCGAAACTCGTTGATTTCACGTGAAAGACAAAGTAATAATACAAGAGAAAGAGACATAATATCATAGGGTGTATTTGGTACGGAGAAAATATTTTCAATTTTTTTATATTTAATTGGTTAAAATATTTTGAACAATATATTATAGAAAAATGATTTTTTTAACGAAAATAGTAAAAACAAATTTCATAAATACCACGGTTGAGGATTAAACTTTATTTTTATGCCACGTTTAGAGTGTTTGGTAGAACAACAACACGGCAACAAATTTATGAAAAAAGCGAACAAATTGGAGTTTTGGGGTTCAACTTTGACTATTTCTATAATTTGTGTATAAATTATAACTTTGATTGAAAGAATTTTCTATTGAATATATGGAACATGGTTTGACATCAACAAACTAAAGGAAAAAATAAATTACTTAATATTTACTTTTAATAAATTGATTTGTTACACCAGAAGAATAATAGCGATAGACAATAGTATAGCTATACTGATTTGATATACTCTAATAAAGACGCTTTTGGTATAATATTGGCGATCTCACAAAGATGGAATTTTAGTTGATTGTCAATCTCAATTTTTACGGAATCGATTGTCATGTTAATTTAATGAGACAATATATTTTAAACTACCAATTAAAGTTTACATAATTTGATATTTGAAAAACGAAACATGAGACACAAATTTGTCATATAGGATGAATGTGTCTATTTGTTCAATTTTATACAAGTTTAAGTGTCTATTTATGTATATTCTAAGTTGAAGGGTCTAGACAACCGCTGAAGCTAAGTTAAAAGACATATTTATATATTATGTCAATTTATTAATATATAGTACGAGCTTTGACCAAAGTTGTTAAGTTCACATAAACCCATAATCAGAATAGTAGATTCACCCCTACGCCAAAAGTAACACTAATGTAATTTAAACATGTTATTATACGTGTATAACTATAAAATCATATTATTAGGAATAACAATAAAAATTAAATATCACTAATAATTTCCCAACATATAGAATCATGTCTTCTTCTTTTTTAAAGATAGTAAAGACAATATCATATAAAATAGAACTAAAGAAGTAATTCTATATATAACTTCAATTCAATAATGATGTACAATTATATGAGGACAAAAATCCAAATCCTTGGAATTAACATCAATTAGAGAATCAATCCAACATCAATCAAAATTGGATTTTTCCCCCTCAAACCAAAAAGAACTAAAGAAGAAAGTTTTTTTTTCTCTGAGTATCCCATCTGATGTTCGATACCTATATTAGGATCCAATCCATTCAATGTTCGATACCTCTATTAGGGCTCGATTAATCTGAATTCACCGCTACATAACCCTTGTTGGTCTAAAGAAGAAAGTTAATCCCTTTTTTGTGTTCTTTTCATGAAATTATGTAATCTTTTGAGTGCAATTTCTAATGTTTGTTCACTCATATTAGCAAAACAAACTCTAAACCATCCTGGCTCTGAACAATGACATGATGATCCTGGTGAAATATTCAATTTTACTTCACATAAAATTGAATTCCAAAGTTCCAATTCACATTCTTTTGTTGAATTTTCCAATAATTGACTCAAATTCATCCAACAAAATAACCCTGCATTCCCTTTCAAACACTCAATTCCACTACTCTTTAATCCATCAATAATTTTTTCATATCTCTTCCTCAATCTATCGCGATTCGTCTTAATATAATTCGTCGTAAATTCCTCATTAGACAACATGGATGCCAACAATTGTTGTGTTTGAGATGAAATCAACGTAAAACTTGACATCCTCCTAGCTGTTGTAACAACATTGTCATTGTATGAATAAATTGTACCAACTCGAAATCCAGGGAGACCTAAGTCTTTTGAAAGGCTATAAACGATGTGGACTCTCTCTGAGTCCACGTCATTTCTAGATTCCAGAACCTCAGCTATGCTCACGAATTCCGAGGAACAAAATGCTGAGCCAGAGTAGATTTCATCAGAGATAAGATGAATGTTTTTATGAACCGCGAAATCAAGAATACCCTCAAGATTTGATCTTTGGATTGTTGCACCTAGAGGGTTTGAAGGATTTGTTATAAGTATTCCTCTAACTTTAATTTTGTTGGATTTTGCTTCTTCATAAGCTGATTCTAAGGCTTGTGGTGTAACTTGGAAATTATTTGAACTGTTACAATGAATTGGAATTATTTTTACACCTGTTCTCCACCTTAAATCTCTATCAAATCTGTAAAAAATAAAATAAAAATAGAATCATAAGTTATTGGTAAAACATAATTAAAACTTAGATTGTGAGTGAATAGAAATAGGGGAAAATGTTCAAATTTACTTGTCTACGATACGAAATATCTTAACTTTATCTTTTGTTATACTTTCAAGTCATTCATATTTTGTACAGTATCAAAATCAGGATTTTCACCTAAGGAGATTCAAAATAAAAAGAAAAAAATGCACCAAATTAAAAGGCTAAGAGAATCCAACACCTTCTATATTCAATATGTAATTTTTCAACATAGAGAATTTATATATTCCTACTTGCATTTAGGATTAGGAATACGCGTATTAAATTTAACTAATAAGGATATACATGACGACAAAGTATAACATATATTAAATTTAAGATATTTTAAATAGTAAAAAGGTATCTTTGACTCTTTTCCCTATAAAAATATATATACTATAGTAACTAATAATAATGTGGATAAAATAATTTAATTACTATAAATAATATTACTTACCCTGGATAGTAAGGAGTTGGAACAAGTAAGGCATCACCAGGATCAGCTAAAATAAAAGTTAATAATTCATTAGCAGCTGTAGCACCAGCTGTAATAACAATTCTATCTGGATTAAATTTTGCCCTTCCACCTCTTATTTTTTCCATGAATTTTGCCATTGATTTTCTAAATGAATATAATCCATGATAATCTTGAAATAAAGCATTTTCTCTGAAGTTAGAAATTCCACTTCCACAATTAATTGTTTTTGAATGTTTTTCCAAGTATTCTTCCACCATATCAAATGATACCTATACACAAAAAATAGAATATATATTAGCTTAATCATGTTGTTCGGACTCTTGAAAAATGTTGTGAATTATTATATTTTTGAAGGATTTAACGTGAGTGTGGTAACATTTTAAGAGAGTCTGAGCAGTATTTTATTAAATTGTGTTATCATTTCATCTATAAGTTTTTGTTATTAGACAAGGTAGTATGTTTTTACAACAACATCTACCTATATATCAGTGTAGCTACACAAGTGAGATCTGGGGACAATGATGTGTACGCAATTGTGCTCCTATCTTGTGAAGGCAGATAGATTATTTTTGATAAACCCTCAACTCAAAGAGTAGAACCATTAGGTTTGCTTAATTATATCTTCAAATACACTCTTCAACATACGAGCTTGAATTTTTTTCATGATCAAACACGTAAAAATTCTTTTCAATATACCCTAGAGATGATATTCTAAGATACTATTCAAACTTACTTCCATTTCGAGCCAAGAAAAAAATAAATGGTTCAAATGTCACCCTAGAATGAAAGAAGGGATGATGAATATCAACGAGATTCGAACTCAAGACTTCAACCTGATGACTCTAATATTATGTTGAATTGCAAGAATGTATCATCTAAAAGTTTAACCTGTACGAGAAAACAGTTTATACTTACTTGATTTTCAGCCAATCCCATTTGAATTACTCCACATGGATTGTGCACTTCATCAAAAGGATCTTCATCATAAGCTTTCCATCCTGCAAAATATGGTGAATCTTCACCATGAGTATCTGAATTTGCAACTTTTGATAGCTCAACACTGGCCATATTTATTATTTTTTGATGTTTTATTTTCAAGAAAATATGAATATATTGCACAAAAGCAAGAAAATGAGAACTATTTGAATGAAATTTTATGTCAAATAAACCCCTTATATAATTAGAAAGAAAAATTGGGCCCCTCAAATTTCATTGAAAAAAAAAGGGATAAAATTCCTTCAAAATAACCAATGATTGATTTTGTAGAGTAAACAAGATCAAAGATCACCTTTTAACAAAAATATACTATAGTTTAAAATTAAATGGTTGGTGACAACTATTAAGCTTTTGTCATCTTTTTCAAATCTTGTATAAATCTCAATCTCCAAAAAGATCCCCATAGAAAATATGGTGGTTGAAANGGGGGGGGGGGGGGGTGTGTTTTTAACAAAAGTCACATTTTCCTAACTTTGTTGTTTGTTTCTAATTACAAGTAATAAACTAATAATGTCTTTAAATTATGTACTATATTAGAAGTAATAAACTAATAATGTCTTTAAATTATGTACTATATTATTGATCATGCATGTGGTTGATTTCTCTATTTCATACCCCTTCCATTTAAATTTGTTTCGAAATATGAGGGTCAAATTAATTAATTTTTGATTTAAATTTGGATGTAAATTTTTTAATTTTTATTTATATATTTAAAAACAACAGTAATAACTTACTTGCTTTATTACAAGATAATTACTAATTAATCTAGCCTTTTTATGGAGGCTAGCTATTTCTAGGTTTCTTTATTATAATTTAATGGCATAAAAATTTCTTTACGTATATAAGTTATTAAACCCTTAAAATTTGTACTTTAAATCTTTTTGAATATTGCATGTGAAAACATATCAAACTATTTGAAAAGTTTCTAGAGTGGTTAAGTATTGCCTGATAGGGACATATATTATTCTCTTGGCCTCAAATTAATTTTCCTAATTTTTTTAAAAATAGTTATTTTATATTATTTAACATTTTAGAAGTTTAAGATAAAATTATTTCATTTTATCNTTAAACCCTTAAAATTTGTACTTTAAATCTTTTTGAATATTGCATGTGAAAACATATCAAACTATTTGAAAAGTTTCTAGAGTGGTTAAGTATAGCCTGATAGGGACATATATTATTCTCTTGGCCTCAAATTAATTTTCCTAATTTTTAAAAATAGTTATTTTATATTATTTAACATTTTAGAAGGTTAAAATAAAATTATTTCATTTTATCCTTATAGTTATGGGTGATGTTGTGTTCATTCAAATATCATGGAAAAATAAAATAGTTTTAAAATCCCTGATCAATATGTTTTAAAGAACATATAAAAGAGAATCACGATAGATAATTTGAGGTCGAGATGAATCATAAGATCATTATGATTCTGATTTTTTGGTGCAAAAACAATTAAAAAAAATAAATGAAGCTGCGAAAGGATATTTTTGGCCCCACATACTTTTAAGGATATGTTAATCATTATCATTAAGGTTTAATTATCATTATTGCTTCAAGTACTTAACCAAAATGTACAATCTTCTGCAGATTATATATCCTAGACCACAATGGTATATATTTTATATGCTTAATATTCTTTGTTACAATACCTAATTTAGGTGGCACTTTTCATTTTTCGAGAGTCAAACAATTTAAGTTTGATCGGGAATTCACGCATGAAATCTTCATTTTTTAAAAATGAAATTTATATATTTGTAAACTACATATTAAAAAGTACTATAAGTCACAATAATTGACAATTCAAAATGTATAAAAATCTATGAAAATTTTATGGTAAAAAATAGACTTATTTGAATTTCGAAATCCGAAAAGTACCACATAAAATAAGACAGAGGGAGTATTTATTTTAATCTTTTCTATCAGAATGTAGCTAAATTAACTCATCGATCATATGGTGAAACAAATTAGTGTAATGATCAAATATTTTTTGTGGTGTGAGGTCTATTAAAAAAAAGTCATGCAAACATTACTTCAAAACAAATATTTTCACATTATATTAAGAGTGTTTTTAAGCTAACTTAGGAAATTAAGAGTGATTGATTATTTTTTATTTGCTACGACTAGTATTAATAGAAGTGGACAATATTTTAATTTCCTAGCATGATATTTCTCTCTCCTTTAATTTATATTAGTGAAATGAAATCAATTAAATTTCATGTCTATTAAATACTGTATATATAAAATATAATTTTGATTTTGCAAAACAAGGGTATTTTTTTATAAAGGGGTTCAGATGAATCATTTGACACATCCTTAGCTCTAGGGGTGTGCAAAAACCGATTTAACCAATAAACCGAACCGAAAAAAACATTATTGGTTTATTGATATTGGGTTATTGGGCTAACGGTTTTTAAACGGTTTTGCAAATTTTTTTATTGGGTTATTGGTTCGGTTTTCGGTTTTATAATTTTTGTTAATGGTTAAACCGATAACCCAATAAGACTATACTAAATTTACTAGTCTTATTGTTAATGGTTAAACGATTGTTACTTTCACACTTTTTGTTAATGGTTAAACAATTGTTACTTTCACACTTTTTCCTTTGAATGTGTCTAGTGTCTAAACTTNGTCAATCAATAGGCTATGTATAGTATTATCGACAATGTAAGTACACTTGAAGGTCAAAATAGTAACCTTAAAGAGTACTTTTAATTGTTAATACTATTATACTATCGTCCGACGATCGCGTGTGGCCTAAATGTTTAATTATCATGTAATTCAACAAAATTTAACAATTTTGATCTAAATAATTTATATGTGTTCAAAATATATTCAAATACATATTAAATATTAAATTGAAAACTCAATTACAACACTTGATTAGGTGACTCTCCAAAAAATCGAAAACTATAAAATTCAATAAAATTTAAATTCTGAATCTATTGTTGTTTCTGGTGCTTCTTAATTAAGCCGCAGTTTAATTAGAACCTCATCAGCTAAAGTTTATCTATTTAGCATATAATATAAGTAGTGCAAATTTGACCAAATTAAATATTAAATCTCATGATTAGAGAAGGGGATGCTTTGTGTTTTTTTTTAATTACCTTAAATATATATGTGGAAAAGTGTTTGTTTGATGTCATTAATTTATTAATCTAATTATAGGGATTAGATAGTATCTAAAAGTGTCTTTCTCTATAAGTAACTTGCTACAATATAATAGTATAAGATTCAACAAATTAAAGAATCATAAAGGTATTATTATATTCTAGTGTGTTAGGTAACACTAGAAATTAAAGAGATACTGATCATAATCAAATCAATATTCAATCTCAAAGAATACAACAATAATTATATACTTTAGAATAATTTTATAAATGAGGTCGGGAGAAGATATAGTCTGAAGAGAGCATAATAAATATAAATTATATGGTATCTTTTTGTAGAAACTCATATTTTCAATAAACTCTTTGCTTAAAAAAGGTGAAATGAGGACGAAAAGAAAATGATAAGATGAACATAAGCAAAAGAAGTGATGTAATAAAAATTAAAGATTAAGATATTATGTGAATACTAACTAATGTTATTAATTAATGAGAAGATGACCACTTGAGCAAATGAGACTGGCCCCTACTTCTACCACATAAAAAGTACGATAACACTCCATTTCTGATTATCTTAATTCTCAATTTTTATATATTTTTATTAAGAATCGTATTTTTCATAAGCTAAAGATATGTTATATCTTATCCATACCTTATACTTAAGAATGAAATGCTCATTAATTTGTGATAAATTGGATTACAGCTAAAAGTGCATTAATAGTGAAGAAATTACAAGAAAACATGAGAGATGTGACAATTTTAAGATATATAAAATGTGACAAACTGAATTTTCTTTGAATAATAATAAAAACATTACTTATTGGAACAAACTTAATTAATTTCAACTTTCTATAGAGTATCAATTAAACACTAATAAATAAATAACTTCACTTATTAACAACTCTTTTACGTTGTTTGAATATGATTGATTTCTTTGACGATCATTCCATTAATAAAGCTTGATTAAAGGACTTCGTGAAGATGTTAAGTGTTAAAGAGAACGTCTTCTAAATCAATTGAAACAAACACCTCGAAATAAAAGTTTTTTAAAAAAATCAAAGAAATACGCGATTATATATCCCCTCTAAAAAAGGAGTGCCCAATTAGCTTTAACAATTACGTACATCATTAACAAAATGAAACTTGACTTAATTTCTAAACAACTCTCTAGAAATTCAACTAATTATAACAAACTTTCAAAAATGTCCAAACACATTTATTATAATCGCGCACATCTTAATTATCACGATTAATTAATAAGTTTGCTTAAGCATTGAGCTTGTGAACATCATTATAGAGTCAATTAATCCACCTAATCACATCTAATTAACTAACTAAAGTACTTATTTTAAGTACTCAAAATAATTCTAGACTATAATGTCAACTTAAAAAATATTTTCTTGTAAATTATTCCATTATTGCTTGTATATATGAGATAAACTTTAAAGAGAATAAATAATGGTTTGACATTACTATCTACTATATCAAAAATTTAGATCTGCAACAATAATTTGTTTATGTGGAATCATCCAATACCACAAGATTAAAACTAAATACTCCATGAATCAGACAAAAATAAAATTATTATGAAAAAAATAAATTAATTTATTGAAACTATGAGGAACACTAATTTCTTTTTTGTAGCCCTAAGTTATGGCACAAATCTTTTTGGAAGATATAGGACCAATAACAACATGACATTTGTTGAAAAAAATTACTTAATGTGAATGATGATAAGATCAGAATCATACTAATTCTTGACTTTGGTTAGATATTAGAACAAAGGTTCTCTCATGAGATTTTCCTGTTTAACGTTTGGATTTTATGTTTGAATTATATATATTGATGGTGTAATTTTCAAAAATATTATCAATATATTTTAACATGTTATAACATGATATTAGTTAATTATCAACATATTATTAATAATAGTCTATAATAATCTGATTGTGTAATATATTTTTTTTTCTAGTCAAAATATATATAGAAAAAAGAGAGTTTTGAAGCAATGATAAAATTATCTCTTAACTTATAGGTTATGAATTCGAGTCATGGAAGCAATCACTAAGACTTGTATAAGCATTAGATTATAATGTCTATATGAGGTCCTTGTCCAAATATTATTAACATGAGATTTTTTTTTTAATCAGACTTGAAATTGATAATATACTTTTAGAAAACGATTTATTTAATTTTATTTCTTCTAGTTCGACACACATTTCCACGATCATTTTTTTTTACTTTATAAAATTTGCAATGTGTTTGGTGAGCTAATTATTTTATTATATATGTAGTGATATGTATCAAGAAAATTTCTTTTGGTCTTTGGACGCAAGTATTATTGTGAATCTAGTGACAAAATCAACTATTCCCTAGAAATCCTTTTTAGTGGTTCCCTCTTTGCAATATATGAAATTAAGCATGAGGGGAATGTTCTTGGTGAGATTTAGTGGCGTATTCAGATTTTTTGTGAGTAATATCATTTCTTATATTGATATTATTTTGATAATTCTATGCCCCATAACATCATTTGGAGCAAAATATATGTGTTCTTGGTAATCAGATTGCATGAATTTCATATTAATTGTATATAAAAGTATAATCACCATTACTAGAATTGAAAGACAATAATTTAGAGCAAAATTTGTAAAGTTTAACTGAACTCACCACTGTCAACCTCAATTATATATATAATAAATATATTAATATATATATATATATATATATTATAAGATCATCCTTATTATAAGCCTATCAAATTCTGAATTCGCTAATATTTTAAGATGTAAGTCAAATACTTTTTTGCAATATTACATTCCCATTCGTGTAGTCCTTTCATGTTTATTGTATTCATCCTCTTTCTTCTCCCCCTTTTTATTATTATTATTATTATTATTACTATTATTATTATTATTATTTTAGCTAGTTATTACGATATATATTGATTCTTTTTATACTTGTATTATTTTCATTTTAGCAAGAATACATTAATTGACGACAAAAAAAAAACATCCTACTTGAACAAGAAGATCAATTCTTGCATATATTATTTGTGTAAATGTAAACTACCAAAGTCATATGTAGTTGTTGAGAATTAAGTTCCTCAATACTATAACAAATGTCGACGTGTTTTTTTAAGATGAACAATAAATGCCGACACACACGAGTTTCCACATAAGCCTTTGACAACTATTTCCGCTTGATGTCTCGTATTCGCACTGAAATTTATGGTATATTATAATTATTGATTTTGCATCAACGCTTTCAATATGATTTTTTTTATATTTCCAATACTTCAATTTCAAAATATTTGATTAAAAATGAAGGAATCCTAACTAATAGTACAACCCAAATATTGACTCTTTGATCACTAGTTATGAATTGGCGGAGACATTTTCTTTAACATTTTTAACATACATAATTTAAATATGCCTTCATAGTTCATAGTTCATACTATATAAATTGAGCAAATTTATCATCCGTTACTTGTCTATGCCTTTATCGTCAAATACTCGACTCAAATTTTTGTCTTATTTTAAAAGATTCTACCACTTAAACCTAATTACGAGATTAATCGATTAATTAACATCAGACCTCGATACACTTCAAAAACTTAAATTTATCCGACCTCATATAAAAGACATAATTGATCCCACACTCATACTTTAACGATATATTTATAAAGTTATATTTACTAATATATTGCGTCCAACTATAAATATATATCCACTAATGTGGGAGCCTCACAGCTGCGCAAGCTGAAAGCAAAATAATCATATGGACGGCTCTTTTATAATATGCATTGGAACTAGAGAAATTATTAGGTAGCAACTAGCACTTGGAGAATCAAGCCACATGCACACAAAAATTGAATGATTGTAAAACCACTTGCGGTTACAATGCCTCTATCGAAGCAGAACAAGTCTAATACTCCAGTCTTGATTTTCAGAGATTTCATTTCGATCTATGCCTGGAAACTCATATCTTTATATATGAAATTACTTTTTTTTTTCTTTTTGTTTTTTCAATCAGAATCCGGAGTCCATATTGGAGCCCCGACTAAATTTGGAGGGGAGTGCTCTCTCTCTTCTATGTCAGCGAAGGAAGGATAAGAGCAATCGGCCGAATGGTTGTTATTCCACCTACGGTTACAATGCCTCTATTAAAGCAGAACAAGAACTAATACTCCAGTGAGTCCAACCCCAGTTTTCAGGAATTCCATTTCAATCTAAGCCCGAAAATTCATATCTTTATATACAAAATTATTTTTTTTTCTTTCTAAATTCCCTTCCTCTTATCGTCAAGTGGTGGAACACTACTTTCTTTTTACTAGTTCTTACATAAGCATTTTGTAGAACGCATTGCAGGGCTACAATATCTCGTACACGTACTATCATGAAGTTACACTCTTTTTAAGTTTGAAATCCACAACAACATCATGAATTTCAAAATTATGTCAATATCCTAAATTTTTAACTTACTCAAGTACTAGTAATTATTTTTCAAAATGATCGAAAAGTGGCTAGGCCTTGCAATATTTGCCTTGTTACTTTTGTGGCCCAAAATCAAATAATTGCGGCCCAAACATTGTTCATATACCTGATCCCCAATTTTAAAGCCCATTTACACAGCCCAATGGCCCATTTAATAAAACGCCGTAGTTTCTAGAACAATAATAGAATTGTTTAACTAGATTTTTTTTCTTCAGTCACTTTCACAAACCCTAACAGCGTAGCTGATCGCCGAGCAGTTTTCCGGTTCACCCTGCCGGAGAAGTTGTAGCCGTTGGCCGGTTTGTTCTATTCTCTATATATCTATATGTACACACTTAAAATATGTTCTGTTCTGTTAAAACTGAGAGCGAAATTATATAATCGACGTCGAAATTGATTGAGATTTTACATGTTTTTCTTAGAGGAGTTGTTATTACCTGATGGAATGTGTAGTATCATTGGAACTCGCACCAGCTGATTTTTGAATTATCAGGATAGTACTTAGAAGTGATGAATGCATCATTTTGCAGTGTTTTTTTTTTCTCATTTAGGCCGAGATTTTGGGAGGTAAAAAAATGTGGTTTTTCTTCAAAAGTGCTTATTTTTAAAAAATAACTTGTTGTTTGGATGTGGGTAGCTGGTTTGGAAGTGAGTTATGCGGATATTGAATTCGGCTCAAGTAATAACACGTATAGTAGCTGGTTAGAGGATAAGTAGTTCATGTATAAGACCAATACGGTGTTTGGTTTGCAATTTTAAGACCTGCTTAACTAATATATTTGTAAGTTATGAGGAAATATAGCATGTTATTATATGCAGGATAGAAGGTGGATAATTAATACATTAATAACCAATCTTGCATAACTAATATCTACTAAATAAATACATTAATTCCCTCATAACTAATCCAAGCATTATTAATACCTTCGTAATTCTAACCTGCCAAATAATCCCTAAGGGGTCGTTTGGTTGGAAACAAGTTATCCCATGATTAATTATCCTGGGATAAGTTATCCTACCATGTATATGGAATAGCTTATCCCATCAATGTGGTATAAATGGTGGGATAAGTTATCCCAAACATGACAGCTAAACAAGACACCAAAATTTTATCCCAGGACTATTTATTTTTATCCCTCACACCAAAATGACCCCTTGTGATTGACCAAGATTTTGGAAGAAAATAAGTACTTTTGGGGAATAAAAGCTGATTTTCTGAAGTTAAATATAGTAGCTTGTGCCCAAAAGTACTTTTTTTAAAAATACTTTTGGGACAAAATCCTCCTTTAAGCACTTTTTAAAGTTTGGTGAAACATTAATTGCTGCTCAAAATTGTTTTTTTAAATTTATTGGCCAAACGCAAACTGTCTCTCACAAAAAAATGTACTTGCTTAAAAAACACTTTTTAAATAACATACTTTTCAAAATGAGCTGATTTTAGAAGCTTGGCCAGATAGACATGTGTTTTAGGACGTCTTAGCTAGTTTGTGGTCCTAACATGTTTTAGCTTCAAGTCAGGTGTTTTACTCCAAATCATCTATGGATTCCAATGAAAATGGGCTTACTCAGCTCACTCCTAGTGATACTGGTGGTGATAATGAAATAGCTGGTGTGGATAACGGAGAAGAAGAGCATAACTCGAGCAAGAGAAGATCAAGCTCTAAGGTGTGATGAATCTTTTGAAAGTTTCTTTTTAACCATATTCAATATACACTTAAGGAGTAGAAGATAAACATCTAGACAACGGTTAAATTTTGTGACTGTTAAATGTTATAATAATCTGTTATTAATGATCTTGCAAATTTTCTGGTAACTGTTTCTGTTTATGTTTAGAATACACCATAATATTAGGCCAGACATGTTAAAAGGACACATTTTATATTGGTTTGTGACCTTTGGACATTTTAATGTGTATGCTCCATGTTTTGTTTATGCTTCTTCCGTATAGAGGGTGAATATGCTGAGCTAAAAGGGAGTTCCTTCTATTGTTACAGACTCACCCCTGGTATCAGGGTGTGGACACTTGAACTTCAAAATGGCATGTATTTTGTCAATGGTCAAGATCACGTAGAACATTCCAGAAATTTGATGTGTTTAAGATCATGATATATGTTATATGAGATGAACCAGCTTAGCAATTGTGAGTCATCTAAAACCTGTTTAGTTATATTATTCTTATATTGGATAAAATGGGATGTTCTTCCTTACGAGAACATCACATCATGGAAATGAATACTTTTTAGTGCAAATGTAAGGAATTGGGGTTTTAGTTTTTCATTCTGGAAGTTAAGCTTTTATATAGGTCAGTCAAAGCAGGTTCCTTCTGATTTTAGTGTGATATTGGAATTTAGTCATAGCATTTGATTTCCTGCGAAATAAATCAGAGTTGTGTATTTGGATATTACCCTTGTGCAACCCTTTGTCCCGGCCACTGTAGCACATGTGTCACCCAGGGCATAAGGGCATGATGACTTGAGCATTCTAAATACATGCTTTTCAGTATCTCTTTGTTACTCGCTCCCCTTTATTGCTTCTGCTTTTGATAAACATTTCCAATGATTTTACATCTTTCAGCCTAGTTCCCGTGATTATGAGGGTGAAAGAGAATCTTCAAGAAGCAGAGACAGAGAGGGGGAAAAAGGACGTGATAAGGACAGAGGTAGGAGCAGAGACAAAGATAGAGATCGGGAAAAAGATCGCGATCGTCGCCACAGCGATCGAAGCGAGAGGAGTAGGACTAAAGGTAGAGATGATGATGCTAACGTTTCTGATGGTGGTCCTGAGAGTCGGGAATACTGGTAATCATTACTCACTGTAATCACTTGTGGTAGAACCGTTGACATATGTGCCACTGCATTTTCAGTGTTCTGGATTACCCACTGTATATTGTCTACTACTCTTTTTCGCATTATTTCGTTATTGTTACTGCTCGTGTTTCTGTATCCCCTTTTTTGAACTGCTTTGCTATGCTTAGGAGGGTCTATCGGAAACAACCTCTCTATCTCTACGAGGTAGGGGGTAAGGTCCGCGTACACTCTACCCTTCCAGACCCTGGTTGTGGAATTACGTTATGTTGTTGCCTTTTCATTGTTTTGCACTTGTGCCTTTTGCCTTCTTTTTGGTTGGGGACAAGCGGTGCATAGTGTATTCATGTCCGTGTGCTTTTTGTTGGTGCAGGCAGAAAGATTATGATAGAGAGAGGGATGAGAGGCACAAACATAGGTCAAAATCTTATGAGAGAGAGCGGGAGGAAAGGCATAGACACAGGTCCAAATCATACGACAAGGATAGAGAGGAAAGGGATAGGCACAGGTCAAAATCCTATGACAAAGATCGAGAGGATAGGCACAGGTCAAAATCCTATGACAAAGATCGAGAGGATAGGCACGGACGTAGATCTCACTCAAGGGGAACATCTAGTCATAGGTCCAGATCACGTTCTGGGTCTCGTTCACGCTCCAAAAGGTAAGGTCTCTGCTGTCCATGAAAAACTGACAATTTATAGTGCAGGGAGGATTTGCTCACTATTGCATAGACTGATAGTTCTCATTTTTCTTTGGTTATGTTGAGGAATGTGACATAGCAGCGGAGATTTCTTGAACCCTTTTTCCTTTGGTTATGGAGATAAGATAGTTTTCAATGGTCCAATTGTTATTTCTTAAGTTGCCAAGGAGTAACATGGTTATTGTGGGTTCATTTTATTGATGCCAACTTGTTTGACATTGAGACATAATAGTAGTTGTTCCGGGCTTTATGTGATTTCAGTTATGAATGTAATTTTGGTTGTAATAGAAAAACCAGATTGATGAAGCTAATGTTAGTTCATTCATTGGCGTTGATCTGCAGATTACACAGAAATATCCTCACTCTTATGATAGGTAATTAGTTTCTGAAATGGGACACACTCCCTTGTTTTTAGGGGTCGGGGGTGTGAGGGTAGAATATGGTTTTTATTCATAGGAGGACAATTAAAGGCTTAAGCTCTTGGAGCATCCAAGGGTATGATGTTCAAGAAGTTGGAATGAATACAATGGAAGACCAGGTTTCAAATCTCAACAGATGCAGAAAAAAAGAAGAAACTAGAATATTTTTTCTATTTGTCTAAGCCGTGGTAGACATAGTTACCATTGTAACAGTGGAAGAATGTATACCTGGAATAGTGCAGGTGTGCCAAAGCTGGCTCAGACAATAACTTTTAGGAATTTTTTTAGCTTAGATGAGTTGGAAAAAACTCCACTGGGAGTGGAAATCGTGGATATGTCACTACTAATTGTGATGGTAGAGAGTTTAATTTCTGTTTATTTTCTATTACTTTTTTTTTCTTTTTCTCTTTTTGGTGCTCTTTTATGTGGGTGGGTTGGGGAAATAAGTTAGTACTGTTGGTTATTTTAGTTGAAGGGTTTTGAAGCATTTCTCTAACTGTTCATACTGATATGCTTGTAGCAAAAGGGTCAGTGGGTTTGACATGGCACCTCCTACTTCTGCTCTGTTATCTGGTGCTCCTGCTCTTATAGGTACTTACTTATTCTTATATATTGGCAATATTTTGGTAACTGTTATTTTTTTTTCTCCTTTGGATGTAGTGTGGGAAGTTCTTACCAAAATGCATGGTTTCATTTTGGTATGTCGCTAGATTGACTGTTCACATTTTATTTCTGTTGATCGATTGTTCACATTCTATTTCAATTGCTTACTTGGTTAAATAACTCTGAAACTGAGAAAATCTTTGGTTTTTGTTGTCTTTGGTGTTGTTTCTTTGTTTAGTATGTCTTATCTTATGTTCTAAGAAGGGAACGTTGGGCTAGTTGCCCCACTGTGCTGACAATGGGCGTGAGCCAACCGCTCTAGCTTTAATGTTCAAGGAAGACAATAAAAGGTCTCGTTCATCTTCAACCAGGGATTTTTTGTTTGGTAGCTTTCAAGTTATTTCTTCAAATTAATTTTGTAATATTTACTGAAGAATTATTTGAGGAAACATTGAAGATGTTCTTATTGTAATAGCCAAAGTAACAAAAAAAAGAAAGTAGATCTATATGTTCAATGGTCCTTCTCATTGATGAACAAAGAAAATGTCCTCATTTTTATCCCTATGAGAAGCTTCTGCAGGTCTACTCCCTGGCACTGCCCCAGCTATTCCTGGAATGCTTCCTAACATGTTCCCTTTGGCCTCTGGACCGGTATTTTCTCCCTGTTGGAAATATAATATATTTTGTTCATAATTTTTTTGAATGATTTTAAATTTATCTTTGTTTGTGGCAGCTTGGAGCTATTCCTGTTCTGCCAGTTCAGGCAATGACTCAGCAGGTATTAGTCGTCTCTTCAACCACTTCCTTTTGTTCGATGTTCCATGATTAGCTCTCTGTCTGCTTTAATTGAATGCTCTATTATATTGATGATATTTCAGAATGGTCACTTGACTTTTATAGATGTAGTGCAACAGAATCTTCTTCCTTCCATCTTATCTAATTGAAGGAAAATGTTAAATGTCATGCTCTCTAAATTTCACATTTGGCATAAAGTTTTGAGTTGTAGGTTAAATTTCAATAGACTTGAGGAAATATTTTAGTATCAGAATTTATTTGTGAAGTTATTTGGCGGATCTTCTTAGAGTGCTTATTTCTCAGGCAACGAGACATGCAAGGCGAGTTTACGTTGGTGGACTTCCTCCAACTGCAAATGAACAGGTAATCTTTTTCATCCTGTAGTTCAAATGTTTTGAGCTCCCCATATTTGTGTGGAGTTAGTTGAGTCAGAGTTATCTTTGTTTATTAGTCTGCTGGTGGTTTCATATCTATTTGACTCATGCTCCTTCATTAGTCATCCCTTCTTCATAACTTATTTAAGTCCATCCATGTTTCAGTCTTGCATCAGTTCAAGCATTTTGACATTTCCTTAGCATGGTTGGGGAGGGTTTGAATGTTTTCCATTTTCAGTCGAATAGCCCTTGTTGCTTCAGCTTAATATTTGTTCGACTTGCCTTTCTCAATATCCCCTAATGATATCAATTCCTAATTCGAGAAATTGCATCAGTTGTCAACTGAAGTAATGAACTTGAAATTCATGTGAAAATTGATATCATGATTCAAGCATTCCCTGGAGAAGCTTCTAGAATGCCACTATGTTGACTTTTTGATCTTGTCGTATAAAACAAGAGTGGGCGATGCTTTTTGACCTTTAAATGAATCTCTTAACGCCTCGGGAGATTGCATTTAAGTCATTAATAGCAGAGATATCAAATCTTTACAGTGCCAAAATGTTCATCAATCAATATAAATCACCAACGAATACAAAGGGCCCCCAAAAAACATCAACATCAACAATTACACCTCAATCCACATATCGTAAGCAAAGAAACTATGTAGGAGTATTCAAGGAATATGCTAGCTATGCGAGTGAAAACATTTGTTTATCAAGAAAATAAGATGGAAGAAATATTCTTCATTTTATACGGGATCCCTCAAATTAGGGTTTGACTTACATAACATTAATCTATGCTTATATTGAAAATTTTGCAACTTCGTTTTTTCTATTAAATGGGAAATAATAACTAGAACTAGGAAAGCACCTGTTCAATAAATTTTGAACTTATAGGTTACAAATGAGATCCTAGAATGGGTAGATCGGACTTTATCTTGTTTCTTCTGCCCGCATAACATAGGAACCTTTAGAGACATATTTCACTTATTTGAGCTTGTAGATTCTGTCTACTGATAATATTTTGTCACCGTGCAGTCAGTGGCTACATACTTCAATCATGTTATGTCAGCTATTGGTGGAAACACTGCCGGTCCAGGTTAGTTACATTGAACTGTCTTCAGGTCTTGATGCAACTATGCAGTACCCATTCTTGGATGCTTTAATTTTTCACTATGTTTTCCAGGTGATGCGGTCGTTAATGTTTATATAAACCATGAGAAAAAGTTTGCATTTGTTGAGATGAGATCTGTGGAGGAGGCCAGCAATGCCATGGCCTTAGATGGCATTATCTTTGAGGTAATCATCCTTCTAGTTTTGGGATCAGTTTATATTCTAAAGGCTTCTGAATCACCTGCAAAGACAGAATGTGAAAGGTTGACCTGGATTCATGTATAGGCTGGTATTTGTTAAAATTTGGGAATTGATTTTACCCCCTTTACATTAGTCTGAGGCATGTATTTGATTGATGGTTGTGGTGTTGTTTCTTCTGTGTTGGTTCTTTTGTTTTTTCCTGCTGGCTCCTTTTACTTTATAGTAGTTAATTTTTTGGCATATGTAGGACTTGTTTTATATGTGCTATAGCTTTTGGAATAATTATTTTTAGCATTGTACTATATTTAGTTCACATTGGAGAAAACTCAAACTTGTGCTTATATCGTCTCTTTGGGGCTTTTAGGGAACACAAGTTAAGGTCAGAAGACCGACTGACTATAATCCCTCTCTGGCTGCAACTCTTGGTCCGAGCCAACCGAATCCAAACCTTAACCTTGCTGCAGTAGGATTATCACCAGGATCCACTGGTGGGCTTGAAGGTCCTGACCGTATTTTTGTGGGAGGCCTGCCTTACTATTTCACTGAAGCTCAGATTAGGGAGTTGCTGGAGTCCTTTGGCCCTCTTCGGGGGTTTAATCTGGTCAAAGATAAAGAAACTGGAAACTCGAAAGGCTATGCGTTTTGTGTCTATGCTGATGTGTCAGTAACAGATATTGCCTGTACAGCTCTGAATGGTATTAAGATGGGTGATAAAACTCTTACTGTCAGGCGTGCAAGTCAAGGTACTTTACAGCCTAAGCCAGAGCAGGAGATTGTATTAATGCATGCTCAGCAACAAATAGCACTGCAGGTAAGGTGTATCCTTTTGTTACTCAATTTGTTGAGCTTTTTAATCCATTCCTCGGCTCTTTTAGACTATATATTTTAGGCTGTCAAATTCTTGTACTATTTAAGCAAAAAATGGCGACTGACCACTTGGCCCTTTGGTTTGCTTATGTAATTTGATTTGCAGAGACTCATGCTACAACCTGGAGGACCTCCTACTAAAGTCTTATGCCTAACACATGTGGTTAGCCCGGATGAGCTCAAAGATGATGAAGACTACGAAGATATAGTGGAAGATATGAGAATGGAATGTGGGAAATTTGGTAAATACATTGTCACTTCAGATGCATCAAACTAATCAATGTTTTATTTTACCTTTTGACTAGTCGAACTTCGTATTTGATAGCTCTATACTAATCTTCGCAATTCTAGCCATAAATTAAATTTATTTTCTGGGTTCCTACTGTTGATGTGTGACATGTATACTATATTTTCTTCAATTTGCAGGTAATTTAGTGAATTTAGTCATCCCACGCCCAAGGACCGATGGTGAACCTACACCTGGGGTTGGAAAGGTTAGTAATTTAGTATGCATTATGACGCTTTATGCAGAATTTTTTTATTCACCAATGTACTTTAAAATAAATATAAACTGTGTATGGTACTCAACATGAACATATAAACAGAAGTGCCAGTATTGCTACGATGCTATGTAGGTGGTGACATAATCGCTTGGTTTTGTCACAGCAACAACTGATCATATAATATTTCAACAGGTCTTTTTGGAGTATGCGGATGTGGAGAGTTCTTCGAGAGCTCAACAAGGATTGAATGGCAGAAAATTTGGAGGAAACGAAGTTGTTGCTGTCTTTTATCCAGAGAACAAGTTCTCCGAGGGGGACTATGAGGGCTAGGGTAGGTAGTATCTGCTCTTGAGTGCACTCTCAGCCAGACAATGTCTTGTATGGAATAGGTAGCTAATGTTATATCATTAACGTTGGAAATGTTAGGTCGGTGTGGGGATTTTATGTAACCAGCTATAAGACTGGCTGCTTACTTAGATAGCGATAGAGCTAGTAGGAAAGCAGTTTGCCTAGTCAAAGAGGCATCGCGTGTTTTGCCCGTGCATGGCTTTACTTGCAATAGCCTGGTCTGTTCATTATTACTTAGTGACACATTGATATCGTTAGCCATCTCGAAGTTTTCTATCTCTAGAACCAGAAAGTTATTGTGGCTATTACAAAATTGTTATCTCAATTTTATAATGGTAGTAATTGTGAACCTTGTGCCATCCTTATCTATGTGACGGGAGTTTCAGTAATGCTAAATTTACTTTCAGTTAATTGATTTCTGCACTTTGTTCTCTCAAATAATCGATATTTCATTAGTTTTTGTCTTTCCCTTCATATGGCAACTTGATCAATTCATTTGATCATTTTTCACGTTTGAAGATCCCTCCTTTGAAATTGATTGCGTGAGTTTATCAAATGCTCGACAAGTTTCATACATTACTAGTTTCTATAGACTCGTGTACCTACTTATAATGTTGTAGGTAAAGAGTGTTTTTTTCTATAATTTGCTAATGATTTTGTTTAAATATTAATTTCATGCTTTATGACAAATTAAGTAGTTTTGTAGTGTTTGTGTGAGTTAAAAAAATGTTTATATGTAGTGTTTGTGTGGGTAAAAAAAATGTTTATAAAATTGAAAAGTTAATGCAAATAGGCTCTAAAACTAAATAGAGGAATTCATATTAGATTAAAACAATATCTAACCAAGGTAATTTCACGAGGATGATGATAACTAACCTTATTATTGTCATTTCTCTTGTAAAGATATATCTGAACTTGTACAAATAGCTTTTTCATTAAACCAATAACATCACAAGCCCATGGAGAAAAATTAGTAGAAAAAGTCTTGAAATCAAAATTAGTTATATCGACTTGATCAAATAAAAAGTTGACCTAATTAGAGTAATTAAAAACTTTGGGGTACATATTAAAATTTCGATTATGAGAGTTTCCAATGCTGAATGGGAATCATTTTTGGTAGGAAAATTGCAAGAGCAATCATGAAATACCAATCTTCTGCCTCTAGTAATTCAGTATCACTAGTTTTTGCTCCCAAAGTGATGTGACCATGACTATAAAATATTTGGTGTAATGAACCATGCATGCATCAGTAAGATAAACAGATCTATATATCCATTTTGCTAACAGTAAGAGCAGCCAGCCAGCTCTCCCACTCCAAATTTGCAGACAAACCAACACCTTGCTGTCTAGAGTGTCCGTCTCTCATCCAAGTGCTCGGGGTGATGCGGTGATGAAAACATTCACTCTATTTCCTGCACACATCCCATCCCCGAAACAATTAGCAAGAAATGTATTATTGATGCTGCATGTTTCTTTTGAAACAGTATACATAATGGCATAGGTCAATACATGCAGGCAGAGAGAAGATGAATTCCGTTACTTAAAAACTTAAAGCAGGGGAAGTTGATCCATTGTTATCATTACTCTTCTTTTTTACAAAAGTAACAAACAAACAGAAGCTTTAATTTTACATGGAAATGACAGAATTTCCAACTGGCCAACATTAGGAAGGATACAAAATCAGGAATATGAAGCTCACTATCAAAATACTTGCTTTAGCTCCCACACAATTGGAAATAATTTTTGGTGATTTTCCTCCCAACTATCACATTTTGTTAGCACCATGGCATATTATCAAAATTTATGATCAACTATGATGCCATAAGGAACGTGCACAAAGCTCACTGTCAAAAACTCAAAAAGAAAAGAGAGTAATCTGCAATTGTCTCAGTGTCACATTGTTTACACACACTTCAAGACCATGCAGAATATACTTTTAATTTCAACTAATAAGCGAGTACGAACCAGAAAGCCAATATTTACTAACCTGCTACTCTTTTTTTAAGGAAAAACTAGTCCCCTTTTCTCCAGGCTTTTAAACCCATCTATTGCAAGGGTGCAGCATCCCCCTGTTCAAAACAGAAAGCAAATCACATAAGAGAAAAACCTTGAAAATTGAAATCAGGAATGCAACCTTCAATTTACGGAGGGAACCAGTAATCTCTTCAGACAGTAAGACCTGAGCAGGAGCAGGCACGAATCTGAAATGACAGAGGTCATTAATCTTTTTGTCAACATCGAAAGTTATTGCAGGAATAAAGGAAAACCACAAGAAAATGAGTCTCATTGCTCAGTTCATGCAATCATCATTCTTTCAAACCCCAAGCTCCCAGTTGAAACATTTTTAAGAGTTAGAACCGTAAAGATCCCTTTGAAATCTGATGTTCTAGAAAAACACTTCTTCTCAGCAATTCAATTGTTGAAACATTTTTACTCTAAAATGAAACAGCACATACTTGCGCTTTCCCAAGAGTGGTGGACAAGATTTTAGTTTTTCTTTGATAGCAATAACACGGCGTAGATGTCTTTTCTGTTTTTCTCCTTCCTCTCTCTCTATTTCTTGAATGATATCCGGTAAGCTGCAGGCACAAGAACATATCACAATCTATACAAAAGGCAAGTTCTATTTAACTGGAATATGATTAGCCTGATATTCTAAGTATTAGCAAACCTATCAATCTCTTTGGAGAGCTGTGCTGCTTTTGTTGCTTCAGCTTCTGCTTTCAACTGTTCTTTGAGTCTAGCCCGTCGATTTTATTTTTTTTCTGACAAAGGTAACAGTTTTGTGTATTAATCTTTAGCACTAAAGGCTGGGATCCCAAATTTACATCATGGAGCTACATACAGTTGCGTGTACTTAAAACAAAACAAAACTAGATCCTACTTCATCTTACAAAGGACCTAGGATATCTCTAACCGCTATAGGAGTGAACCTACATACTCCGAACTGCACCAATAGCAAAAAGTGATTATGCAGTTCATTTTAATCCTGTGTAAAGGACAACTAATACTCTCAAAGCATCTCATATTTCTCTCCTTCCATATGGTCCACCAAATCACTGCCGGGACAATCCTCCATCTGCTTTGGTTTGTACTGCCACTGCCTTCATTGTTCCAGCTTTCTATAGCCTGACTTGCCCTTTGTGGCATGGTCCAGTTTGTGCCCCTAAAGCTGGTAAATAAGTGCCACAGTTGTCTAACCACCTTGCAAGGAAGAAACAAATGGTTGATTGTCTCTGCTTGTTGCTCACGAAAAAAACATCTAGGACACATATGTATTCCCCTCTTCATTAGATTCTCCTGTGTTAGTACCGCCTCTTTAACTACCAACCAAGTAAAGACCGTCACCTTATATGGAATTTTGACTTTCCAGATAAGCTTCCACGGCAAAAATCTGAGTTGAGTCCCCATTTGATTCAGATTCTTGTAGGCAGAGCTAACTGTGAAGATACCTTTGCTGTGAAGAATCCACCTAAGAGTGTCTTCTCCCTCTTTCAATCCTCCAAAATGGTCCAGGGTGCCATAAAATTCAGCTAGTCTATCCACCTCCCAGTCTTGTATCCTCCTTCTGTATGTTAAGTTCCATCCATGGATGGACCAAACTTCTTGCACAGTGGCCTCATGTTGCTGATTCAACAGATAGATGTCTGGAAAAAGCTGTTTGAGGCTGCCATTTCCTAACCAATTATCGTCCCAAAACAAAATCTTTCTTCCATTGTTTACATTGAATCTAGTTCTTTGAAAGAAACAATGCCACAAATTTCTGATTGATCTCCATAGGCTAATACCATAGGTAGAAGTCACTTCCTTAGTTTTCCAGTGATCTATCTTCTCATACTTGGCCTGAATCACTCTAACCCAAAGGGCCTGCTCCTCTTTAGGAAATCTCCACAACCACTTCATCATAAGGCTTTTGTTCTGTTTCTTCAAGTTTCTAATGCCTAAACCACCTTGTTTCTTTGAAAGAATTACAGTCTTCCATTTGACCAAATGAAATCCTTTTGTATTATTTCTCTCCATTCCACAAAAAATTCCTCCTTAATGCATCAATTCTTTCCTCCACCCTAGGGGGGAGAGGAAAAACTGACATCAAATATGTTGGCAAAGCATCTAAGACTGAGTTGATCAGGGTCAATCTTCCACCTCTAGACAAATACTGTGCTTTCCATCTAGATGGTCTTCTTTCACATCTCTCCAGCACCCCATTCCAGATTTCATTGGATTTGCTTTTGGCTCCCAAAGGCATCCCCAAATATACTGTTGGTAGTTTACCTATTTCTCCCCCCCAAGATCTCTGTCAGATGTTGCATTCTGTTCACCTCATTAATTGGAAAAATAAGACTTTTTTTCAAGTTGATATGGAGACCTGAAGTTGCTTCAAAAAGAATATCACTCTCAGGATCTTAAGTTGGCTTTCTTCTGCATCACAGAAGATGAGAGTGTCATCTGCATATTGGAGATGAGTGACTTCCAATCTTAGATTCCCCTCATTTGCTACATTAAAGCCCCTTATCCACCCTTTAGTGTGAGCAGTCTTTGGCATATTGTTTAGGCCTTCCATCACTATAATGAATAGAAAATGTGAGAGAGGATCACCTTGTCTTAGTTCTCTGTCTGATGGAAAGAAACCTTCAGGAGATCCATTTATCAGTATTGAGAATTTAATAGTGCTTATACAAAACTTTATCCATCTGATCCATTTCAATCCAAAGCCCATTCTCTGCATGATTTCAAGTAGAAAGCTCCAATTGATATGATCATATGCTTTCTCTATGTCCAGTTTGCACATGACTCCTGGGGACTTTTCCTTCACTCTCGAGTCTAGACACTCATTGGCAATTAAGATTGCATCAGTTATTTGCCTTCCTCTTAGGAAGGCCATTTGTTGAGTATCTACTAGCTTGTGCATCACTTTCTTCTGTGAGAATCTTTGCAATCAACTTGTATACACTTCCAATTAAACTGATTGGTCTAAAGTCTCTCAATTCCTTTGCACCACTCTTTTTTGGGATGAGAGCTATATATGTTGCATTAAAGCTCTTTTCAAAAAACTCCTGGGAGTGGAAGTTCTGCATAGTAGACATCAAATCCCCCTTCACTATCTCCCAGCAATTAACAAAAAAACCCATTGTGTATCCATTTGGACCTAGTGCTTTGTCTACAGCACAAGCTTTAAGTCCAAGAAGGACCTCCTCTTCTTCAAAAGGCTTTTGTAGTTCTTGTTGCTCCTCAAAGCTGATGGAAGGACACTGGTTCATGTTAAAGGATGGTCTCCAGTTCTCACTTTCCTTGTACAACTTCCTATAAAAAGAAATAATTTCTGTTTTGATATCTATAGGATCCACCAGTACTTGATCTTCTACCACCAGTTTATCAATATGGTTGAATTTCTTATGAGCATTTCCATTCTCTGAAAGAACTTTGTATTTTTGTCCTCTTGTTTTATCCACAGAGTTCTAGATCTCTGTCTCCATGCTATCTCTTCCTTCTTTGCGTACTCTTCAAACTCCTTTACCACACTTGCTTTTTGAAGAGTCTCTCCTTCAGTTAAAGGCCTGGACTGTTGAATTTTGTCAAACTCATGAACTCTGTTGAGCATTTCCTTCTTTCTTTTTTCCAGGTTCCCATAAGTGCTTACACTCCAGTCTTTCAGTTTAGTCTTCATAGCTTTCAACTTGGAAGCTAGGATGAAATCAGGCCTCCCTTCGAATTCAAAAGATGTCCACCAATCTTTAATTCTTTCATTAAAACCCTCGGTCTCCAACCGCCATCCTTCAAATTTGAAATATGATTTTGTATGACTCCAACGGCCACTTTTAAGTGCAATTGGTGCATGGTCAGAACAAACTCGAGGTAGTAGTTCTTGCTTCACATTGCAGAAACTCTCCCCCCATTCAGAGGAGTACATCATTCTGTATATCCTCGAAACAGCTTCCAGGTTGGATCCCCTGGCCCACGTGTAGTTCCCCCGTCGATTCTTCTCAACTTGTGTCAGCATTTTGGGCCTTTGTGGCCTGAATAAAGTTAATGATGTATTTCATTTAGTGTTGAATGAAAAAAACTGATGACTAGCAATAATGCACTCAACGTAACATGAAATGCCAATGACGCTAAACTTAGCACACTGAAAACTTTCAGAAAAAAGTTTGGATCACACTTACGGGAGACTTAGCTCACAATCTAACTCAGCTACATTAAGGAAGGATCATACCTCTTCACATTAAAAATGTGATTTCAGATGTAGTTGACTTAAACTGAACATATCCAAGCAACCTTAGTGATATACAATGTACTTATTCAGCATCTTTAAATAAAAGGGAAGACTTTCCAATGGGAAAGAATCTTGAGCGACTCTATCCTTTGCCTTAAGCTATTGAGTTCAATGCAAATTCTTTTACATGTTATCATAAGATTTTGGTTAAATCCATTTTTCACCCAAAAGTCAGATTTTCTGTAACCTGTGAAACCTCTAACAACGAGTGGGACAATATTAGAGATATACACAGTGTCTCATATCATGTGCGCCTCAAAGCATTTCCTAATTGCAGTACTGCTCAGTTATCAAAATATAAGAGCTACTAATGCTGGAAATAAGAACTTCCCACTGAATATATTATTTCCTAATTGCAGTACTGCTCAGTTATCAAAATAATGTGAACTTCCGCATTAGCTACAAATGTTGGAAGAAAATAAGAGCTACTACTAATGCTGGAAATAAGAGCTTCCCCATCAGCAGCAAAAAGTAAACAAACAGAATAGGGCAGAACTGGATTCAAATAAATAAGAATGAAGGAAGCATGAGGTTTTAGACCATCAGTGATAGCAGTACATATATCACCTTTGACTTATAAACATCCATCAGCTTAGAACCATGTGAAAACTATTAAACATGCAAAGCCACATAAATAAAACAAGATTGTGTTTCTAGTGATAAAGAATGATTAAGGAATTGAAAGTAGAATGCGACAATTGTGAGTCACTAACAAAAACGAGGACAATGCAACGCATGTTACCATTGTAAAGTTATAGTAAAAATTTAGGACTTAAAGCTAATTGGGTGTAATCAGTGTCCAGAGATTGAAATGTAATTAATTTTACTGTCAGCAAAATTAATCATGTAGTTAACACATTGAACTGTCACATAATTAATTTCTCTGAAGCCTAAAGCCTAAAGATTGTCAAAGAAGCCTCTATTCACTATACAAATATGAACAGACACAGGTGATTAAATTCTAAGTAAAAGCATAATTTTAAGTACTCCTGAATACTAAGCTAGCAAAGAATAGAACATGTTTTAACCGCTAATACTATCATGACAGATGAGCAATATAGAAGCTTACCTTTTATCCAAATCTGTTTTTCCATCTTCCACTAGATTTTCATTCTCCCTGTCACTCCCACTATCCGCTTCAAGGAAATACATCTGAGGAAAATGAATCTTCAGTGCATACTCATACCGAGTATAAGAAATCATAGCCCGTGATGCATCTGCAACGGCCATGGTCAAAAGTACTAACAAGACAGTAACAGCTTAAACTTACATCTTCTTCATTAACTGCTTCTCCAGGAACAATCAATGGAATAGGCTCCGGCCCCAATTCATTTCTATAAATTTTCTGCATTTCATCTGCAACAGCACAAGCTAATGCATCCTGAATTGAGAAGATACGGAGCGAATTATTAATTGTATGGACTAGGAGCTTGGTAATGGCAAAATATGACATACAGAACAAATTTTACCTGATGACTTTCGGATGGCAGATTGAATGAGCATCCTTGAGGCTCAACTTCCACGGCAGGTATAACAGAGTCTTGGGCTTCTGTCACAGGCAATGCATATAAAATTGATTACATATACTAATGCAGATTTGTCTTTTCCCTTTTTGAAAAGTAAACTGATGCAAAATCTTCTAGGAAAGTAAAGAGATGGAACTAAGAAGAAGAAGACGGAGACACAAAAAATTTACACCAAGGGGTCGTTAGAGAAAAGTTATGCGAGGACTGTAATGTAGGGATTGTGTCTTAGGGATTAGAGTAATACAAGGATTGTAATCCATGAATTATATTGTAGGTTTAAGTATGTGTTCTGTTTAATTTTAGAAAATGATCAAATACATGACAGTTAATTTGGTCATTTTAGTTGTTTTAATACTGAGTTTATAACATCATAGTAATGCAACCAAATGAGCTTGTTTCACCAGCCAACCCACCCCAGCTGCTGAAAAGGGAAAATTATGAAAATACTTCACCCCGCAGCAGCAGGAAAATACAGAAAATCAAACCCTAAAATGCAATCACAATCTAAACATGCATCACATATTTTGAACAAGATCTTTAGACAGCCCAGAGCATCAACAATGCTAAAAGGAAGGATTTCAAACTGCCAAATTGAGGCATGAACAAAATGGAAAAGAATCCAAGTTAGATTTTTCTTTTTGGATGCATGTTATCTTATTTGATGAAATCTTGTATCAGTTACAGATCATAGTATCTGCATAATCTAATTCGTCAAATGAAGTGGTGAAAGTGTGTCGAGTGAATGGAAAACTAACTGAATCAATCAATCAACTATGCATCAATCACGAACATAGTTAGAATCAGCTATAATGGGTCACTACATCCATTTTGCTTTATATGGGTCCATTACCTTCCACGATAAAGGATCTTTTATATCCAATCTCATGCCTCTTTTTTCCTTTTTTACTTTTTTACTCATCTATTCTCTGAGAGGATAAGCATAGGATGTGCAAGGAAAAGGTTCATCACAAAGATGCTTTTTATATGTGATGTTTTCTTGAAAATAAGAGATTCAATTGACTTTAGACAACTCATTTTTAAGAGGACTTTGAAGTAATCATTGTAAGGCAATAATAGTAGTGCTCATAGAGAAAGGCAGGTTGCATTAATAAACCCTATAGCAGGTATTGCATCACAACTTATAAGGACAAAATCCAGCTGATTTAAAATATGTTTTTCATGTAAGAGGACACCAAAATTGAAAAGGAAGTTCCTGACAAGTGGCCCCAAAAAAGATAGGGAGAGGAGAAAAGAATTAAAAAATTTCAAATACGGAAAGGAGAAAACAGTGTACCTTTTTGGTTTTGATGACCAGGTCACCTGCAACAATGCAATGAAGGCTGTATCAGAAAAGTCATTTTACCACAAAAGTGATGAGGAACAAAAAGGCACTAATCACAAGGACACCTTTATCATCCCAAATGTCAACCATGCCAGAGTCTCCACCAGCCAAATCCTAATCACACAAAATTAAGAAGAAATAAACAATGAGGATCCATTGGGCATGTGCATTCAAATGAATAGATTTTTCCCCTATTGAGAGATGTGCAATATGGCAAGGAAGCAGCAGCCATAATATCTTGCAATTGGTGAATTGAACATTTAAAATGAAATACTGAACAACCTTTTGATCCTGTTGGGCAGTATCTTTCGCTATCTGAAGCTTACTTTTCTTCTTGGACTTCTTCCCATTTGAAGAAGGTACAGGTTCAACAAAGGCATTGCTTTGTAGCACACTATCACATCGAAGTACTTTCTACCGGTGTTTTTCAATTTTCCGTTTGACAGAAAGATCTGGATTATAGACATAAAAACTTGTCACATAATCGTTAAAGAAGGATTCACCAACAAAAAACGACAGAACTGCAGTAAAGGAACAAGGAAGATGCACCCATAATGAACATCAACTGCTAAATATTCCAGTGATATAGTACTTAAGGTGATTCTAAACTTCCCTCTTCTAATTCTAAAATGTCAGTTACTATCTCCAAATTTTGTCCAGCTTCGTATTACACCCAACAATTGGATGTGAACAGGAACCATTGACTGAAAGTAACACCCAAACTCTACGGAATACCGAACTATTTTTTCTACTTGTTCTTAGTACACAATACTCTTGAATGATTCCACCAAAACAAAAATTCTGGAGGAGATTATCAGAGAACTCAGTTATTTCCCTGCATATCAAAAAATTACTCCTAAAGAAACAACCATTTTTCACATGTGGCGCAATCCAGTTATCCAAACAAAAATAGTTCAGTACATCTGTTGAAACGGTAAATAGCATACATGCCAATCCATCTAACGACTATATCAACTGCTAGAACATATACGTGAATGCCAGCCTGATATCAAAATCGCCTTTTTTTTAACCTTGTTATGTACTTGAACAAAAGATATTTTTTGGAAATTTTCGAACAGGAAAAGAAGTGCTGAAAAATAGAATACCTCTGGATTTGTCGACATAAAAGAGAGTCACTGGGAACTTGAGCAAGAGAACCGCCGGAAAGAGCTTATTTAGTGGAGTTGTCAAAGAAATCTTCAATATCCTCCGTACTTATGTTGGCTCTCCATGCCTTCTTCCCTTTCCTTGAGCTCTTATTCTTCCCCATCTCTCTACTTAACAAGTGCGGTAAAAGTCATATGAAAAACATGGTTCCAAAACAGATTTAGCATTAATGTAAAATACTCACTTGAGACTTTATACCTCTTAATTCCTAAGTGAACAAGTAGCAAAGTCAGAGATGAGTGGACAGTGTTAAGATAGGATAAGGATGAAACATAAATGTGTCAAGATTTGGCACGCGAAAACTCTCGTAAAATGGGATATGGATCTCTGACAGCTGCTGCACAAACAGGGAGGGCCAAACCAATCTGGAAAATTATTACCACTAAATTCTTAACGGATTTAGTCTTAACTAATGATACTAAGGTTCATTATTCAGGATTTAAGAAGTGGTAAGCACAACGACGAGAGCAACAAAGCCCCTGAACAATCATGGGTTTATGAACAGTGAAATGAAGAAAATAGTCACAAAAAAATAAATTGCATCCAACCGTTAGACATAATACATCTTCATCCAACTTGATCCATAAACTACATTTTACATCACCACATAACATGAGAAAGTGAGCAACCCTAGTCTTCATCTTCACCATCGTAGTATTCTTCATCTTCGTCGCTGCTCCCGTAATAGTAGTCATATTCATCATCATCCTCTTCTTTGTCATATAGAAGCCCTTTTATACTCTTGGTCCTCATCTGCTCTTGAATTCGGTCTCTTATGACAGTTCCCTGTTGAAATTCCAATACGTATGATCAGAAGTGCAAATATAAACCACTCTCATTTGTGTGTGAGGTGCTAAATTTTTTTCTGCCTGGAAAACTGTAAGGGAATTGAACACCAGATAGAGACAAGTGGAGAAGAGCATGGGAGGGAGGAGGAATGGGAAAAGCGGCATAGAGATCTTACCATTTTGTGGCAACCCTCTTCAAACATCTCAAGGAAACCAGCAACCAATCTATCAGCATTCTCCACCCAAATATTTCGATGCTTTGCTACTGTTTGTATCTGCAACAAGTAGTCTTTTTAACATGTTTTGTGCTAGAAGACTAGAAATAGGTTTTACTGAGAAAGTGATGGTTCTTCAATGACGACAAGCATCCGTCTTATGTTTATTTCATTAACATACGAAAGAGCTATCGGAACTGCTACATACTGCTCCATTTTTGGTAACACTGAGTTACAAAATACATAATGAGAATAATCATGGAGAAGAAAGAGTTTTCTTTACTCGGAAACCTAGCATATAAGATGAAAAGTAGCTTCATCTATCATAGTTTAGCACTCACTCTTCAGATAATTGCAACTTCCACCATCTCCACCACCCAAATTCTACAAGGTGATAAACTACTACGAATCGAAAATTAATACTACACCCCTTCCAATTTCCCCGATCATTGTACATTCCAATTTGAATTAGTAATTCTGTGCCCAACTCTAAACAGTCCTTACCAACTTATGCATTTGATCATATATGTATTATCTATTCCAACAAATAATATAAAAGAACGGGGTTTGGATGCGTTGGCAGTTCATTCCAATTTATGTGAAGGCTGTAAGAAATATAGGAAAAGAATATTATTGAATTGTTGTTGTGTCTACATTATTACATTGAGACCCTATTTATAGACCCTAGAATACAATTCTTTACCAAGTAGGATACTATTTAGTATTCCTATTTCTATTTCTATTCCTATTCCTATTCTAATAGGATTGTATAAACCTATTCCTATTCTTATAGGATTGTATAAACCTATTCCTATTCTTATAGGATTGTATAAACCTATTCCTATTCTAATAGGATTGTATAAACCTATTTATATTCTGACAAAGGCATTTGACTAAAGGAAGCTTGAAGTTAATATTTTTTTAAAAAAGAAAGATTTTTGAAACTTGTGGTCTAAAATAAGCTATAGAAATTTACGTGGCTATACATCATTTCATTACGGATAAAATGGGAAGTTTGAAGTTAAATTTTACTAAATCTAAAAAAATGTTATTCTTTTCGGGACCAACTAAAAAGGAAAGAGTGTCACATGGAGGGAGTAGTAATTAGTAGAATAGTAAGAGGAAAATTTACCCAGAAGGTAGTACACATTGCAACACAACATTAACCATAATCGGATGCAAGCTCAATGATAGAAATAAATATATATACTATCCCTATTAAAAAAATATATACTTATATACTATCAACCGAGCCGCATCATAATGGGAAGCAAACTGCAAAAGCTCATGAACACTTCATTACAGGTTAAGAAAATTACTTATACTAATTAAAAGCTCCAGGCTTCTCAACAAATGAAACCATACCAGTGTTGCATTAAACAAAAAGAACCATCCACCTACTAAAACAAACAATTCGGTCAGCAAAGATATCTACTTATGCATCTAAAAGTGGTTGGACATCACCCTACTCATAAGAAATAGCAACTAAATGCACAAGCAATGATCCAGGCTAATATAGCTAATATGAAAATGTGGATAGCTATTGCATTTGTATCAAAAAGTTCCTATGCATGACATAATACGAATGCTTCATCTCCTTGGGGACAAACTTGACCTTATGAAAATGTTGTCAGCTTAAAATATAAAGGATCTAATAATACGAGAACCTACAAGAACAAGCCAGTTGTACAGTGATGATAAAAGATTAGAATACCTAACACTGACATATAATGTTGATATTCCATAATAGGATGTGTTAAACCAAGTCGCCTACACTTCATAATATTCACCACCACAACAACAATATACCCAGTATAGTCCCACAAGTGGGGTCTGGGGAGGGTAGGGTGTATGCAAATCTCAGCCCTACTGCCTACCTTTGTGGGGTAGAGAGGCAATTTAATTGTATCCTCGAATTCAACCTTATCTTATATACCATCATATTGTTTCATGTGCTACCCCTTCATTGCTCGTCATTTGCACAATATTTCTATGTGTTCTAAATGCCTTCTATGTGGAGAGAAAATGAAACAAAGAGCCACCTATTATTTATCCATCGCAAAGTTACCAGTACCCTGAGGCAGCTCTTTAGTCTTACCGAGTATGAAAGGGCTCAAATGGATAATGAACGAAACAAATAGCCAACTATTTATCCATTGCAAAGTTACCAGTACTCTGTGGCAGCACTTACCGAGTATGAAAGGAGTCAGATGGATACTGAATGAAACAAGTAGCCACCTACTTATCCATTGTAAAGTTACCAGTAATCTGTAAGCTCTTACTGAGTATGCAAAGGCTCAAATGGATAATGCCTAAGAAAACTGCTGAGTTGTTCACATGCTGGAATAATCCAGACAATTTTGTAAGGCAGAAGAGATGGTGGAGAATTACTCCTACATGCATCTGGTGGACAATAGGAAGGAAAAGGAATGTGTGGTGTTTTGAAGATGTAGCCACTCAACAGAAGACTCAAAATATATTGTATATATTTTTGTTTCATTTTTGGTGTAAGGAGGGCCTAGCAGAAGATATAGAGATTCTGTAGTTGACATTATTGGGTCATTGTAACTGGTTAAGGAATCGGTTTATGTTTTTTTGGGGTTCCTCTAACTATGTTTCTCTTATACACTCTTTTGGTTATATAAAATATGGTTACCTTCTTTAAAAAAAAAATTGCACAAACGATAGAGGACACAGATCTTAATATCCTTTTCCCTTGCTTTTTCCAGATAATTGCCAAACTATATTCAAAACCACATATTCTATGGAGATTGGAGACTCTTCTGACAAGCTTGTATTAGAAATAGAGAAATGAAAAGCAGTCAAATAATTAAAGAGTATACCTTCTCTTCCACTTTCTCTTGTTGTTTCTTTACTCTCTCATGCAACTTTTTCAAACCCCTGTTCACTCTCAGCCTTTTTTCCTAAAAGAGGCAATAATGAAGTTAATACCTGGCAAAGCAAATAATGAAACAAAATGTAATCTTTGACTGTGCGCCATTGATTCTACTATTATTAGTGAGGAATAAAGCTAATGCTAGCAGAAAGTCTACATCATCCAATTAGCACACTTTTTCTTTCATTGCATTTGCAAAATAAGAAAACTTCTTTCCTGAGAAAGGTAAGGTATTATTACATCACCCAATCAAACACTAAAGAGTATACCTTCACATAGCTCAGACCAAGATCCGTTCTTGAATATCCTCGGTCCAAATTGCGCATCACATATTCATTGTAGTCTTTTACAATCCTCATTATTAAATCTGAAGTAGATATTCCATCAGTCCGCTTGGTCTCCAAGAACTTACCAATGGACTTAACCTAATAACACAGGTTTTAAAAATATTCACATTACACATGGCTTCACAGCAAGCATTAAAGAGTGAATATCAAACTAGATATCTTACACTGATTAATAAAGGATCAAAAATGAGCAAATAAAGACCGACTTTCATACAGCATGTTAAAAAGATGAACAAGTTGCAAATCAACCTGGTTTATGCACACAAAAACATTGTACAGACACAAACTAAATTGTTTAACAGAAACATCAAATGAATAAGGTTAAAGTCGCGTATGATAAACTGAAGTTCATTTTGGACTTACATACTCGTAAACGTCATTTCCAGCTCCACTTGCATCCGCATAACTGACGTGTACAGATAAGAAGACGAAAAATTAAAAGAAAAAATATATATGAACTCAAACTGAAACACAACACAAACAAATAAAACAAAGCAAATCACACAACGGGGGAAGACCTTAAATTAGTTATGTAAAGCTAATTCCATCTTAAAGTAAAATAATGAATAAGTCAGATAAGGCATATCAAAAGCTGGTCTAAATATAGTTCCAAGGAAACAGGGACCGTTATGCAAATCAACAGAAGTAAAAATTTTATGGGCAGTTTTGCCTTACGGAAGAGCGTCATGTGCCACATAGTCAATCCGATGTTTCTCAATGAACTCTGGGGTAACCACCCAAGGCGCATCTGGAATAACTTCATCAACCCATCTGCATCAATGCATACACAATTAACCTAATTGAAAACGCACCATAACAAAATTGAAGATAAAGGCAGATATCAACCACTAGAAGCAACATTTTTTTTTCAAAAGAAAGGTAACAGGCTTGTACTGATAATAAAATCAGCACCTGGCAAGTGCTGATAACTGTATGTACAACTCAAAAAGAGAAAAAGAAGAGAAACCTCACGTAACAGTTACTTGCAAGCCACCTATTAAATCTATCCGGTCTCATACATAATCCAAAAATTCCTGTTTACACCAAAAATAAAGCAAAGAAAGACGATTCATCTTGATCTTCTAAATATAACTGCTTTTGTCTTCAAAATATTTTGAGTTCCTTTCTGTCTCTATCTTTCTCACCATTTCTTCTACCAATCTGTTTATCAGCCATAGGCCACAAAAACTAAGCTAATGCTAAAGAGCTAATGAAGTTCAAAAATTAATAGGACAATTTACAGGGGAGAGATTCTGCCAACTATACAACCATAAAAGACCTTGAGCCTTGAGAAAATAAGTAGGAATTGAAATCCCATCAAAACATCTACAATTCTTTTCTGTCCAGAAACATCAAAAGATACAGACAGGAATCATCTGCGATGGACTTATCAACTTCCGAATTAGACCAGCATTCATAGGCCTCTTTTATGTTTTGTGGCATAACCCATTTGAGACCAAAAATAGAGAAAAACGTGCCCCAAATATCTGTGACGATTGTGCAGTGTAGCAAAAGAAGTCTATTGGAATCTAATTTATTTAGGCATATGAAGCATCTACTCTCTGAATTTTCCTTCTGTAGTGTTTATCCTGTGCAAGGCATGCTTCATGTAAAGCTGTCCAGCTAAAACATATGATCTTGAGACGAGCTTTAATTTCCAGATATATTTCCAGAGCCATCTATCAATTATCTCATTGTAGGAGAGCAGAGGTGAGCAAAGCCTTCCTTCACTGAATAGGGACCATCCTTCCATTTTAGGTTGTCAATAATACATGACTTGACAAGAGTGTTCTAATTTAAGCCATAACTCTATAAGATGAGGCAGTTCCCAGTCTTAAATATTCCTCCTGAACTGTATTTGCCTGCAGTTATTTTGCCAATTCTGAGAGATGGTGGAGTTATGTTCTGAGCTATCTGATACAAGCTTGGAAAGTCATTCTTTAGGGTAGACCCCCCTAACCATTTGTCTTCCCAGAATTTAATGTTGGTACACTTACCAATTTAAAATAAGAACTTAGGGAAAATTTACACCATAACTTTCTGATATTCTTCCATAGTCCAACACCATGAGGTCTTCTTGAAAGATTGGTGCACCAAGGGCTTTGATGACCATGTATTGCCATTGAAACCTCCATCCACAAAGAGCTCTCCTCCTTGCAATACCCCCATAACCATTTCATAAGCATACATTTATTGTAAATGCTAAATTCCTAGTGCCTAGACCATATGTAGTGTATACTTTAGCCTTTTTTTAATAAACTAGATGGCCGAATGGTATATATTGGTAACTATCCCATATTCTTAACCTATTAATATCTGGATTAGGGTTCATGATGAAGGTATCATTGAAGCATCCAGTAAGACACTTAGAGAAAAAAGAGTCAAGCTCGCCTACTCTTGAAGCTCCAACCATATTAGAAAAGTTTCTTGCGATCTATGGACCCAGAACTGGCCATTGAGGGATTTCTGCAGCATCAATATACGAGTTTGACCTAGCCAAATTTAATCTTAAATCGATGTGATTCCCCAAAAATTTAATGATTTTGTGTGCAATGTAGTCCCAACACAATGGCCTCCCCTTTTACTTTGTAATATAGCTAACAACGTCTTTTACTTTTCTACGTTCTGTAAATTTCGCATCTTCTTGATGCCTTTTATGAAATTCATTATCTTAAAAAAAAAAAATGATCTTCACACATGCTATATTACTCTCATCCTTGTTTCTCTTAATTCTCACAACAACAAGCATTTTTATACAAAATATCTAGAACTGACCTCAACTATTCATCTCATTGGCAACCAAAAGGAAAATGAACAAACAACTACAATCATTTTAAAAATCAAAGTTACCATCAATATACACAATATAAGAAACATCTACATGAAAACAGAAGTTCATATATTTGAGAATGTATTCTGAAGACATCAGACAACTGAATGAATCTCACCCCAACAATTAGAGATACTCGATCATTTCACTATTATTAAAGAAGAAAGATCATTTCATTATGATCTGACTGAAAAAAACATTAAACTTAAAACAGAATTGACAACCCCATAAAACCAACCTGCAGTGGCGCAAAGATTCATATCGCTCCTTTTCATTCATAACAGTTTTTCCCTTGAATTTGTGAGTAATTTCATCATTGCAGCATCCAACAAGAAGCTGAGCGTTAGGCAGTCTACATTTAGGCAATGAATAATTCAGTTTAAGTAAAAGTATATTCAATTTCACAAATTCTTCATGGCTCTACAATCATACAACTAAAAATATTCCAATAAGAATTAAAAACAACAACTTAGACAGACACCTATTTCATTTTCTTCTTTTCCCGACACCTAGATACTTTATCTTCCCAATCAATACACAGGTATCGTTAAGTCTTCTCACCTAGGCTTACCTAGATGAGAAGAAATCAACCATTGGATCCCTCTCACAATCACTCAGAAATCCAGCATGAACCAGGAAAATTTATTTTTCACAATAAAAGTCAATTAATAATTCTAGAATCATATAGAGGAGAAAACATACAGTTTCTTAGCTTGTTCAAGGGCGCGAGCATGTCCGAAGTGAAAGAGATCGTAGATGCCGTCGGCGTAAATACGAGCCGGCCTATCTGTTGGTGGTGGATTCGGTGGGATCGGCTTCAACCGTAGCTGCGGCTGTGGTGGTGGTTCTAATTGTGGATCTTCTCCTCCTCCATTCTCCATTACTCTCTCTCTCTCTCTCTCTTCTGCTGTTCTTCAAATGCTAACGCCTAAATTGTAAAAAAAAAAAAAAGTCTTATTTAACCTCTTTTGTTTCTTCTCCACCCCACACCCAACACACAAAACACGGATGCCGACTACTACTCCCTGGGAATGAATAATTGAAAAAAGCTTCGTGGTTTGTGGGGGTCCTAGTTTATTTTGACACGAGGCGTTATGAGTCCCAAAGGGGAACCTCATACGTCAAAATCCAAATTTATCAAAGCTTTGTTCTAAAAAAAGGTTTAGAAGGAAGATAATGTGATTTAAGTTTGCTAACAAGGAAGAAATTTGGGAGCAAACAAGAGATTCGAATCATAAGACACTCAAATCTTATATCTCAGAGCAAAACAGTTCCAGTCTATGAGAAGCAGAGGTACTACACAAGTTTGCAAAAGCTACAACATTTTCAAAATAAATGAAATATCAACAGAACAAAGGCAAACTGAAACAAATCTAAATGGATTCAACACACAAAACGCAGGTGGAACAATATAAAAGGGGAAGAAATAAATGAAGGTAATTAAAGAGAAATGTGTCATTCTCACCGGGCAATCAGTGCCATGGAAGATGAAAAAGGAGCCGATGCAGATCCCAATATCCGTTTCTTACCTGTTAGCTAAGAACGAAGAAGAAGAATATGCACATACAAGTTTCTGGACAAAACAGAGAAAATGACATAAATGGTACCTAAACTATCAAGTAGCTTTAAAATAGTCCTTTAACTATCCACTCTTTTATCAAATTTGGTTTCTATCAATTTTTTATATCCACCGTTAACAAACGCCGTCATTTAGTACTCTCTCTCTTGATTTTCTTTTTCCCTCCTCTTTTCTTCATTGTGAGACGCTACAGTCGAGAAAACCTTAGAATCTAGATTTTGGCGAGTTTGGCGCAGTTTTTATGCTAGTTTTTGTGTAGTTTGGTGCTGATTTTTGATGGGTGAATGCTGCTGCCTGTGCAGCAGTTTGGTGCTATTTTTTGCGCTGTTTGATGACGTTTTTGGAGTTGTTTTTGTGCAGTTTGGTGACCTTTTTGGAGCTGTGTTTTGTGCAGCTTGGTGACGTTTTTGGAGTTGTGTTTTGTGCAGTTTGGTGCTGATTCTTTGGTGGTTTGATGTTGCTGTCTAGTGTTGTGGTATATATAGTTTGGTGTTGATTTTGCAGTTTTCTGCTGATTGGGTGTTTTGGTGCTGCAATTCGATCGAAGTTTGATAGCTGCTATTTATTTTTTATTTTGTAGTTAAAGTTATTTTTTTGCATAAAAACTATTGAAAATAGAGCACTATAGTGCAATTTAGTTGCTGATTTTTGAATTTTTCTGCAATTTTATGCAGTTTCATTGATGTAATGACCGATTATTAACATGAAAATAGAATCATATTTTTTTCTCACAATATTTTCTCAATTGTGTTCGTTACTTTACATTTTGCTTTAACTCGCATGAAATAACGATCAACGACATAATTGCAGACAATGAAGAAAAGAATTGAAAAAAAAAAAGAAGTGAGGAAATAGTGAGATAATAGACGAAGGAAATGACAAAAAAGAATGTTCATGGAGAAGAATTGGAAAAAGGAAAGTGAGGAAACAATGAGATAATGGAGAAAAAGAGGTGGAAAAATGAAAGGAAACAGAATTTAATCATGCATGTTAAAGGTGTTTGTTAACACTTTTTATAAAAAGAGATATATACCAAACTTGACAGAAGGATGGATAATTAAAAGACTATATCTATCACGTATATAATTAAAGAATTATTTTAGATCTATTATGATAGTTTAGGAATAATTTATGTCATTTTCTCAAAAAGTTTTCATAAAAGATAGCCAATTAATTTTTCTTCTCACTATATAAGATTTCTTTTAAAGTTAAATTAAATATACCAAATATATATTTATCAAATTTCGATTGTTATTATTATTATTTTAATAAACGAGTAAAAAAATACTTTATAAAATTCCCAAAGAGGTTCTATACATTTATATATATATATTAGCTCTCATAAACCCTAATTTGGAGCCACCCTTTTGTTCTTAAACCCTAAAACTTAGAAGAGAGCTCCAATGGATTCTGTAAGCAATAATGAGATTGAGAATTCAGCAAACTATGGAAAAAATCCATCAAAGATCAAATTTCAGTATGAGGATGATGATGAACAAGTATTACAAGATGAAACTGTTACGGAAAGCTCGAATCTTGAAGTGGATGAAGATATCTCCATGTGTGACCCCACCACCGCTGCTGCCGTGGATGGCTCGACGGTCGGCGGTGATAAGACCAGCGCTGACTATTATTTCGACTCATACTCACATTTTGGTCAGTGATTTGTACCATGTGTATGTTTCGATTTATTTGAATTTTAGCTAAAATTTACTTAAATTGAGCTTCTGTAAGTTGAAAAATCTCTTTTTTCTTATTCATGGGAAGCTTTAGAGTAGAAAGGAGAAAGACCCAGGTGTTGTTTTTTCCTGTTCTTTTCCAAAAAAAAACTGATTTGGGTAATTTATCTGTTGAGTTTTTTTTTTTGAACATGGTAATGTTGTATATCTGTTGAGTTTTGCATAAAGTATTTATTTGGGAACTTCATTACCTGTTATAAAACTCTATTGTTATGCTTATTTTCTTGGTTGGAGATTAAAATGTAATCGAAGAGTCCTTGTAATGTAAAAAAAATAAAATCGGTAGACCTGTAGTACTGGCTTAACTTTCAAATTTATTACTTTTATGCATCTTGCTTTATATGAAGTTACTTATGGAAGCTAATTATCTGCCTTTGTTTTGTTGATGCTATTGCAGGTATTCACGAAGTAAGTATCCATCTTTTTTCGTATTGTTTTTCTTGTTTGGTATCTCTTCTTGATACAGTTTTGTTTAAAGATGATTTGTTTTGCGATGTTCTAATTGTTAAATTTTATTTGGTAACAGGAGATGTTGAAGGATGTGGTAAGAACTAAGACTTACCAAAATGTAATCTATAAAAATTCCTTTCTTTTCAAGGATAAAGTGGTCCTTGATGTGGGAGCTGGGACAGGAATTCTGTCACTCTTTTGTGCTAAAGTTGGTGCCAAACATGTTTATGCGGTATGCATTTCACTTGTTCCATGTTCTCGTTTTATTCTTCCATTTTATGTAGTTTCTTGTTCTTTCATGATTGGTCCATGATTGCTATCTTGTGGTGGCTGTGTTGGTGTGCACACATTATGATGCTTTACATTGTGGTTCTTGTGAAGATATTGCAAAGGACTTTAGAATGTAAATTGATTTGAAAGCTATGTGGAACTGGCAGTTGTCTTTGCAATATCATCAAATATGGCTGAACTTTTACTATTTAATTTTCAGATCGAATGCTCCAGTATGGCTGACATGGCACAAGAAATTGTTAAACTCAATGGATTTTCTGATGGTGAGAAGATGCTATCACTCATATGTACTTTGTGACAGGTATTCTGGTGTGTGTACTTTACTGAGTCTGTTCTCTTTCTATCTCAGTTATAACGGTTATCAAGGGAAAGGTAGAGGAGATTGACCTACCCGTTCCACAAGTGGATATAATAATCTCCGAGTGGATGGGATACTTTCTTCTGTACGAGAACATGTTAGATACAGTCTTGTATGCTCGCGACAAGTGGCTGGTAAGTTACTTTACTTGTGATGGTGTATAATTTGTCTCTTGGATTAATGATGATATCAGTTCTTCAGAATCGGTTTTCTGTGCAAGCAACGAGATTGCGTATGCATGAATATGGATGAAGAGAAAGCACAGATGCATAGAGATTAGATTTTGAGTGCTTTTTATGGATGAAAGAAATTGTGTGTAGCACAATAGATACTTATCCATAAAAGAAAATGTATGTAGTCATTGGAAGACACCATGAAGGGGACCAAAGACTGTTGGCTTAATGTTTTAATGAGTTAACCCCTGAATTTAGTAAAACACTAAAACTGACTGCAGGTTGAACTACTTATTGTAAAGAAGCTACCTGTGGAGTATTGTTTCCAATTGTATGTTTACCATTGGTTCCAGTAAATGATGCTACCCAGTACAAACTATGGATAAACATCCCCAAAGAGGCCTTATTTAATATTTATCTTCTCAATGCATGGGCGTCATTTTTTTTCCTAGCCACTTTTGAATTCTGGTTTTCCTGCTTGGTGCCTAAGCTTGTTTATTAAATTAAGAAGCTAATTTGACTATCTATTGCCGGAATAGTGTGAATAGTTTTGGATGTTGATGAGAGGTTGAAGTTTTTTCCTCGACTTTTTGATTATACTTGATGGGTGTACTATATGTTGTCGATTAGAATTTAGACCTTTAAAGGGGAAATGGAAATGATGCCACAAAGTAAAAGGTCTGAGCAGGAGGAAGTGTTGGTAGTAATGAAATATGTGTGGAATGAGGAAGAGGGCCCCTGTCCTTTTCCAAGCTATGATATTGTGACTGTCGCAACCTCTTCTACATTAATTAGACTATGCTTATTATTGAAGCTTGGTCACGGGTTTAAATAAGGCGTGATTACATTCTATCATTGAATGCTAATCTAGATTTTGCCCCGACATTTTGTTCCCACAGGTGAAACATATTTCATCTATCATCACATTCACTTGCAGTGATCAAACCTTCTTGCTGATCCTCCTCCCTGCCACCTTAAGCCCCTTAATCTCATCTGGAAAAAGGAACAAGTCAACAAAAGCAAAGAAAATAATGTGTGATTGACGTCTGCGTGTGTTTGGTTGAATGTATTTGTATAGCAGATATTAATAGAGTGCTTATGTGGTGATTTATATCCTATTACAGCTGTGAAGTGTGCTAACATTTATCAATTAAGTCAGCTATTGGGAAGATGAATATGAAAATATGGCTTCTTTAGAAAATGAGAATGAGTACGTGTAGTTAGTGTGTGGTTTCCCCTGAGGATTTCCATATCGTTGTTTTTGGGAGATATTGCAGGTTGGTCAAGATTAGCTCGGCAAAATTATGCCAAATGCCTGGCTTTGCTTTCTGTGCTCACTTGTCTTGAAGGTTTTCGTTCTTGGTTGATGGATAAGAAAGAGTTTTTTCCTAATCCTGTCCTCTTTCTTTCCCATTGCAGGTAAAGGATGGTCTTGTTCTGCCGGATAAAGCTTCTCTTTGTTTGACAGCTATTGAAGATGCTGATTACAAAGAAGATAAGATTGAATGTAAGTTTATTCCTCCTTTTTGTTTTTGTTTTATACTTGATGGATTTTGATATTTTCTGTTTAGTTATGTACTTTGAATGTATTTTCTTGTGGCATCAAACATCTTCCATTTTTCTCTTTTGTTAATTTTGGCCTCCGTGTTCTACTGCAGTTTGGAATAGTGTGTATGGTTTTGACATGAGCTGCATACGAAAGCAAGCTATGATGGAACCTATTGTTGACACAGTAGATCAGAATCAGATTGTTACAAACTGCCAGTTACTGAAGGTAATCAAGTCAAGTTTATACGTAGTTGCCTTGGGATTTACTGAATAGCCGTACAATGCGTGATTTGTCTTTTACTTCACTGACAATGGATGCTTCCCTTCAGACGATGGACATTTCTAAGATGACTTCTGGGGATGCTTCCTTCACAGCTCCATTTAAGCTCATTGCAGAACGTGACGATTACATCCATGCCCTTGTAGCATACTTCGATGTCTCTTTCACTAAGTGTCACAAGTTGTTGGGCTTCTCAACAGGTCCGCACTTTTGTCTTTGCATTTGCTTTTAATTTTGACATTAGCATTTGCAGTATTCTCCTTCCTTGAAGTTTTTTCCATATATTATTTGTTTCTGCTGTGTTATTTTTCCTTATTCGAAGGGTCTGAGGTGTTTAGATTGGTCACTTTGTAGTTCTCCTTTTTTACGTTTTTGGGGAAGAGTATGTAGGATTCAGAAGAGTTCTTGCAAAGACCTGAACAATCTATGCAATAGAATATTAAGAGCTCTCTTTTTTCCTACTCGGGAACTGGGATAAGAATGTTTGACCCCCTCCCCAAATAAACGAGCTCATGTAGCTTCGTCGTTTCTGACCATGAAAAAAATAATGATATGCAGGGCCCAAATCTCGAAGCACACATTGGAAGCAAACAGTTCTCTACCTGGAAGATGTGATAACTGTTTGCCAAGGGGAAGCTGTAGTTGGAAGCATGACTGTGGCTCCTAACAAGAAAAATCCTCGAGATGTCGATATAATGCTCAAATACTCCGTAAATGGTAAACACTGCCGCGTTTCAAGAACTCAGTATTATCGGATGAGATGATGCATTCAAGCTGAAAATGACAGATGAGTGAATTCCTGCTTTGTCCGCGCCTTTCGGGATATACAGGAACTGATAACATTTCTACCTGCTTCCCAAAGGCAATCAATGGTAAATGTATTCTCTGTTTATTTTCCCCATCAAACTGTATTATTTTTCTTTCTATTTGCTTAGTTATACAACTAAGAAAATCATTTGTTGCATTATCTGATGCTTGAGGCCAAAGAGGCAATTGTAACTTATATTTTTTGTTATTATTATAAAATGATGTTCCTTGTTTATGATACTCTAGTTAAGCTCATTTAAGTCCTAGTTCATTTTTTCCTGTTCACATTTGGTGTTTGGTGTTTGGTATTCGTATTAGAATTCATGCACATTTCGAAGACCAACACACATGAAATATGTGAAATTTTGAATTTCTATTTCGCGACATTGAAATGCTGTAAAAAGAGATCGTTAATGGAAGTCATGAATATTGGTCACAACTCACAGGGTTTTAATACATGTGAAATATGAGATAATCTTGAATTCATGTTTTTACGACCTAGAAACACCCGAAAGAAGGCATTGTTGGTCCTTGAAAAACAATGAGTATTGTTCACTAGGTCATTTTGAATGATCGCTCAATATTTGGGGTCAAATGAAGTAGGTTCATCCTATTCCGAAAAATTCATGGAATAATACACACGAAAAGCTATGATAATCCTGAATTTGTGTTTTGTGATTCCGTAACTTCAAAAATGTGATGTCACTCATATAGAGATAATGTATATATATCATTCACTAGGTCTTTACGAATGAAACCACAAAATTTGGGATAAAAATGGACTCCGTTGGACATATTTCAAAAAATTCATGGACATTAACAAATGAAAAGTTGAGAAATATTCTGAATTTGTTGTTTTGACCACGAAACCAAAAAAGTGATGTTAGTCCTGCAAAGGCAAAGAGTGTCATTCAATCTGTCGTCACAAATAGACTTACAAAATTTGAGGTCAAACGGAGTCTTGACTAGTCATATTTCAAAAAATTAATGGACTAATAATAAACACGAAAAATTGAGATAAACTTAAATTCTTATTTTAGGATCCAAAAACTCCAATAAAGCGATGTAGGTAATTGAAAAATAATGAATATTGCTAGAGGTCAAACAAAGTCAATGAAACATATTTCAGATATTCATAGATTAATATATCCGAAGTAATTTTGAATTCCTATTTGTGATCCCAAAACTTAGAAGAGATCTTCTATATGGATTTCATTCATCATACATTCTATTATTTTTCCCTAAACTAATTCTTTCAAAATTAAACTAAAATCAGAATTACTTTTAATCTAAAACAAAAGGAACTTTTGGACCTTAAATTTTAGGGTACCAGAGAATATTAGCTGGAAAAAAAGAAAAGAAAGAAGCATTACAACTTACAATTTAATATGCAAACTTTCAATTAATTAAAACAAGAATAAAATAAAATAAAATAAAATACAAACATTTAGAGGGAATCAAATCTTTTTATCAACACAGAATGACAGAAGTTCCCTTTCATGAGGTCCACTAAGTTAGTTTAATTAAGTAGGCATTTGGTTATAATATTTGGGATTTAAATTTTAAATTTTAATTTAAAATAAACATTATATTTATGAAATCAATACAAAATTTTAACTTTAATTTAAATAATAATTTTATATTTCAAATTCTTCTAAAAGTAGGATTTAATTTTTTTTTCACAATGTAAACTTGATTTGTATTATATTTCATAATGAAAAGACTCATGTTTGATGTGAATAAATTATTTGTACCATGTGAACATATTATATTAAATAATAGTTAATTATTACTAGTGTTGATTTTTTTGTATATATGAATTTTTGTAAAATTATATGTATCTGAAACCTTGTAATATCATGTAATAACAAATATATTTTTATGAAAGGATGGAGATATGTGATTTATTAATACGATGTATTAAGATATTCTGATATCATATTTATAAACTGTAATTTGTTTATTTGGTAAAACTATATAAAAATTGAGGAAGTTTTGATGGTTTCTACAAATTGTGGACTTTCGTATGAAAAAAAAAAAATACAACTTTGAAATTCAAATTACACATCGAAACAAAATTTCAAATCAAACTAATCCTAAAAAAAGCAATTTCCATCATACCTTATTATAGAATTGGAAACATATTTAGATGCCCACTTTAATTTCTTTTTTCTTATACATTACGTACTGTTTTGGAAAAGAATATAATCAACATGTATAGGTTAAAGTATAAAAAGGAATTATGCTACTACTTAAACCAAATCAAGTAATTAAATTTAATTTGATTCTTTTTGCTATAAAGGGCTAATTGTTAGGGATTAGAAAAGAATAATTCTATATAAATTTGCATAAAATAATTATAATATTGATTGAAGGTTCATTGTGATGAATCTAAAATGTTGTTGATAGGTTACACAAACACAATAACTTTTATTAAAAAATTTTATTTAAAAAATATTGTGAACTTAATCATTATCATATATTGACTTGAATTCGCCATAGGAACCTATACACTTTGAATTTTGAATTCATCTCTAGAGATTCGTATGACTAACAAAATATCGAACAACGTATAAGAAAATAGTTCATATTATATTTACAAATTGGTTAAAAATTATTTACACAATTATTTTTATTAAACAATTATAGATATATTTTGATAATTATAAATACTAATCTAATAAAATTGAGATTAAATTGCTAATCATGAATTAAAGTTTATTGAATTATTGTCAATCATAACTTAATGCAATATGTAGTTGGTCGTATTAAATAATACTCATAATAAATCATACGACAATATATAAATATTGCTAAAATATATTAGCAATACAAAACATATATATAAATATATTAGCAATATGAATAAATATTAAATTATTTTGGAAAAAAATTAAAATAAAGTAATTCCTATATAGTATAATAGCCTTTACCTCATATCAAATATTTATATTGAAATTTCACTAAATTCATTCTTTCTGACAAAAATAAAATTCAATTTTGTTCAAAACTTGAACTCGATACCTATAATAACCAGCGTTTGGTGACTCGTAAATAGTCAAACAGCAGCAAGTTTCATCAATTGGCTGTTTCTTTAGCAGCCAAAATCAATTTTGGCCTACAGAAGTAAAGACTCCATTAAAATCTTGAATTTGCCTTCTTTATTGAACTTTTTTCCTTTTGGGGGTTGTTCAAGATTTGTGTGGAGAGAGGGAGAGACCCAATTAGTCTCTCCTTTCTCAATTTTGTGTTTTTTTCAAAAGGGGTTTTCTTGTTTTTTTCAATGGCAAAACAAAGAGATGAAAGGAGGGAGAAGAGGGAGGTTTGGGATGGGGTTATAGAAGGTATCCCTTTGTTTGCTAAAGAATTAATAGCTGGTGGTGTAGCTGGTGGTTTTGCTAAGTCTGCAGTTGCACCTCTTGAACGTATCAAGATCTTGTTTCAGGTATTGTTGTTTTTTTGTTGAGTTTATGGTTCAATTTTGCTTCATGGGGTTGAAAGTTTTTAACTTTTACGATTTTGGATGAGTTTGATGATGATTTTGTAGTGAATTTGTTTTTTTTTTTAGAGTGTTTTATGTTAAATGAGACAATTTTGGTTGATGCATTGATCTTGGAGGATGGTTAACAATTGCATTTTTCTCAAAATATGATCTTTGTTGATGTTCTTGAGAGGTCTTGGCTTCTCCAGACTTGTTGTTTTCGTTTTTCGAGCTGCTTTGTAATGGTTTCTCTTGAGCTGAGAGTCTATCGGAAACAACCTTCTCTACCTTCCAAGGTAGGGGTAAGGTCTGCGGACACTCTATCTTGGCTATGTTGTTGTTGTTGTTGTTGCATTGATTGTGGAGGATGATTAACACTTGAATGGAACTAATTGCATTTTTCTCAGAATTTGATCTTGCTTGATGTTCTTGAGAGAAGTCAGAATTTACCCTTTATGATTTTTATTGTTGTTTACAGTTTGAATTAGAGGATGAACTCAGGGGCTTAAGTTAGCTCTCTTTGATGAGAGCATCCACCAATCTTTGTTGTAAAATACTGTGATTTATGTTACAACATTTTTGCATTTCCATGAGGTGCCTGAGGTGGTTCAAATCTGTGTGCCTGGACCTTTCACGACACATTGTTTACCTGTGAATAAATATTTTACTCGTAGAATCGATTCCAACCGAGCTGAAAAAAGTCATCCTTGTATCTGTTATTAGTAAAGCGCTAACGCTCTATCTATAATTAGGTGCACTTTCTTGATCGAGAGCGTTGTTTTCTGATTGCAGCTAGGCATCTCTTTTCTTTCTCCAAGTCAACTTCCTCACTTGTTTGTCCTTTAGATGCTTACAAAGTGATTGCTGAGTTGTGTATATCAGGCAAAAAACTGAAGATTCATATAAGCATCTTAATTAAATTGGGATTAAGGTGTAGTTAATCAATATTTCTTATTTAAAATGCCTGTAATCAGTAATGTATTTCATTAGATCTGTTAGAGCACAAAGAGAAGGGAAACAGATGCTTGATATATTCCATGATCTATTCACCAGTGGAACTTATGGATGAAATTGATTCTTCTTGCATTATCAGAATCATGAAGGACCTCAAAAGGCATATTGTTTAACAGTTGGTGCTCTTGAATATTAAAAAGTGAAATGTGCTATGAATAGCAAAAGTATGAATTTGTGAATCTAGAAAAAGTTGAGTTCCTTATGTTTGATTTTCTTTTCCTTAGACCAGACAAGCTGAATATCGGAGTTTGGGGCTGATAGGATCCTTTACAAAGATTGCCAAGACAGAAGGAACTCTTGGTTTTTTCAGGTGCAAAATGCAATATTCTCCCTTTAATTTTAACTGTTCAGATGAGTTCGTCTATAAGTTTACATGTATTTTTGGTGGAACTCTTCTTCAGGGGAAATGGAGCTAGTGTTGCTCGCATTGTCCCTTATGCAGCACTGCACTACATGGCCTATGAAGAGTATCGCCGCTGGATTATAGATGGAATTCCTGGAGTGGGGAAAGGTCCCATTCTTGATCTCGTTGCAGGATCATTTGCTGGTGGAACTGCTGTACTCTTTACTTATCCACTTGATTTGGTTCGAACTAAATTGGCTTACCAGGTGAGAAACATAACGACATACTCTAAAAGCTCTTTGTCCGTCACTCTATCATTGAACATCCTCTGGCTCCAAATTCTTAGCTAGCTTTGTTAGTCTAATGAATATGAGTTTATTTCACTTTACTGCTCTGTGAACAATTGAAGACTGATTCACATATGATCAGCTAGGTAGTTGGATCCCAAAAGTTGAATATACAAGGGATTGTTACTGGTGAACAAGTTTACAAGGGAATAAAGGATTGTTTTTCAAAGACATACAAGGAAGCTGGAATAAAGGGCCTATACCGTGGAGTTGGTATGAAGTGTTTTACCTTGCGATACTTGTATTTACTGTTAGTTTGCAACTCTTCTTACATAATGTGCATGTCGCATTCCAGCTCCATCACTCTATGGAATCTTTCCTTATGCTGGGCTGAAATTTTACTTCTATGAGACAATGAAGAGCCATGTCCCTAAGGAGCGGAAGAATGATATCACGATAAAACTAGCATGTGGATCTGTAGCAGGACTTCTAGGACAAACTTTCACTTATCCTCTAGATGTTGTTAGGAGGCAAATGCAGGTAATTTAGTGAGATTGTATAGTTGATTAACTATTCTTGTGACAAACTTGCAGTTAGAATGACAGAGTACACGAACATTTCAGGTCCAGAGACTCTCAGCATCTAACAGCCACGAAATGAAAGGAACAGCAGATACTCTTGTTATGATTTTGCGGACACATGGATGGAAACAACTATTTTCCGGGCTGAGCCTCAACTATCTTAAGGTAAGAAACAAACTACACATCGACTGGCCTTTATTGCCTTTTGTATCTATCATGTTATCTGATCACTATGCTATGTTTGAACATTAGGTTGTACCATCTGTTGCAATTGGGTTTACTGTTTACGATATGATGAAAGCATACCTGAGAGTACCATCACGAGATGATGCTGTTGTAGAAGTCGTCACTAGTAACAGAGATAGTCAATCATCCACCCTGCACTCCTAACAATCTTCTTAGGATCAGAGATTTTTCAAGTTCAATTTCGGAGAACTGGCAATCAAAGCTGCTAAAGTTTGTAAATTTCCATTCTTTAATATAGGCATAATTCTTCTTTACAATAAGTTGTTACCAGAGAGCTATCAGATGGTATTGCCTTAATCCCAAACTAGTTGGGGTTGGCTATGATACCTCTGGTATTAATTCATCTATATACGAGGTTGCACTGCAAAAATGTATATTAACAACTTGCTGTAAACTAATGCCTCATTCTGGCGTCTCATACATTGATTGACAAGTACGGGCGAGTTATGAAGAGTAGCACATATTTGTGTGTTCAAGTGTCTGTTCTAAAGCAGATCTGAGTTCTTGATGAAATTCTTTAGTTCTCATCGATAATAAAACGTGTTCCATATGCAAAGGCAATGCATAGAAGTGGAGAAATCAGACATTGCAAGTATTTTCTCCAGCAGAATCATATACTAATGTACAGTCTGATATCTTTCTATAAACAGGTTTCAAGGCCATTCAAACACCAATTGGTTACATGTAGTGAACTCTACTGTGACTAAATATTACTCAATTCCAGGAACACTATACTTTTTATTCATCCATACCGGATGTCTTCAACTTTCACAGTATGCAAAGTACAGAAAAACAGAAGGATAATCTTTTAGAGTAGATAGATAAAAGATATTTTCGTTATAGACTGTCAGCAGCAGTAAGATCAAACCTCTGTCATCTCGTTTATGTTCTGAGAGGACGACTTCTTAGTTCATTTGGCAAACATATCATACATGATATGCAAGTCATATGATGTAATCAGACCATCCAGATATGAAAGATGTATGGTCCATACTCTCTCCGGGACATTCCTCGTGCTTAGTTGGCTGTTCTTTCCCTCCCACCAACCTAGCTGGATTTCCAACTGCAGTTGTTCGTGGTGGCACGTCAATCAGAACCACTGATCCAGCCCCAATCTTGGCTCCCTCACCAATATTTATGTTGCCTAATATCGTGGCACCTGCACCTATGAGCACTCCATCACCAATCTTAGGGTGTCGGTCACCACCAAACTTACCAGTTCCTCCTAAGGTTACATGGTGAAGAATCGACACATTGTTTCCAATAACTGCAGTTTCACCAACAACCACTCCAGTTGCATGATCAAAGAGGATGCCTTTTCCGATTTTGGCAGCTGGATGAATGTCAACAGCAAAAACATCAGAGATTCGGGATTGAAGTGCAAGTGCAAGTGGCCTTCGGGATTGAGTCCAAAGTTTGTGAGCTACTCGATGTGCCTGAAAATAAAACATTAAATTGTTAATACCTAATACTACCATTTGAAGAGAGAGTCGATATGATATGAAGTGAAAAGTAAGCCCCTTGACTTACTATTGAAATACAGGCAATCTGTAAATATGCAATTTCCATGAGATGCTAATAGCTACTCATTTTATTGAAATAAAAAAGCATCTCACAGTTGTTAACCAAAGGAAACCATACTTTTTCCTTTTCAATTTAGAATATGGTGAACTGTCCAAATGCATCTGTAAAGTTATTTCATTGTCAGCGGAGAGCCAATACAACACATGGTAGCTAATGAACATTGTGTAACAGAAAAGGAAAGATCAATTGCATACATTCATTTACATCCGCGTATATAGGTGTGTTCGGGCCTTCTGACACATATAAACAAGAAAACCCAGGGGTACGATGTTTCATTAGCTGCTTATCTTAAAATGGATTGGGATAGAAAAGAAAAAACAAGGAATGGTAGAGATCACCTAACTGGCAACATTTTATCTTTGTACTACTTTCAAACCGTACCTACCACCCAGATACTAGAGACTACTGAGCAAACAATATCATAGTCCTTGGCTCCATTGCAGCACACACTTTCACCATTTTAACCCGTTCAGCCATGACATAATTATTCACAAATAGTAGTTTGGCTGTGAAGTCTCGGCAATAGAGTGAAGTCTTATTTGAACAATAAATAAAATCTTGTAGTAGTGGTTTGAAAGTTTATTAGAAGCAAGGCTCTTCAAGTGTTCGACTTCTACTCACAAAGTCACAGCATTCACAAACTTTTTTTTTCCAAATGTATTTCATGTCCAAACATAAACGTTAACTTCCACAAACTTTTTCCAACTTCAACTTCAAATACTCTCTTTTTAACTTCAACACAATTGTTATCCAAACGCTTACCAAGTATACATCCAAAGAAAGATCTAATTCCACTATGTTGCTGAAATAATATTTTAACAACTGTGCCTATTGTTATAACATAGAAATATAGTACCAACTATGTCTTGAACACTGTCAAATCCCAAAGTGAAAAGGTCATATTATCAGTCTCGCATTCAAGTGATTGGCATCTGCCATATACTTCTAACATCCTGTGTCAATGTTTTGTTTGGTATAACTTCCAAGGAAACAATTGGAACATTTGAGTCTTCCTCGATGAAGACTCAATTCAACCAGGGGTGGAGCTAGGGTGCTGCAAGGGCATTCATCACCGAAAAGGCGAAAACTTACATAGTATGCACAAGGTCGAAACTTTTTTGTATGCATATAATATTACTACAGGTATAAATAGTAGATATTTCTCTTCTTGTACGTCAAGCCGATGGTCTATTGGAAATAGACTCTCAACCCTGAAAGGTAGGATATGATCTTGCGTTTGCATATATCTTGCCCTTCCCAGACCCCACAAGTGGAATTACACTAGGTATGTTGTTGTTCTATATATAGGAGTAGTTATTGAATCCCTTAGGCCTTTTCGTGTATTTACTTCTCTATATTTTGAATTCCCTTGTCGAAAATCCTGGCTCCCGCACTTCAATCATCAATTTTTCATACAAATCCCCCCCAAAACTCATCTTTTCATACTCTAAAGTTCCCATCTTTCCAGAAAAATTTAACATAAGTCCCCAGTTTTCCTATTTTTTCATGAAGAGACAATTTCACAGTATCACAATATACTAAAAATAAATGTTATTAGTTACTAATTTATCGTATTATTAACTATAGTCATTTCCCGAAACATAAATTTATTATATTCAAACAGTAATATGGTAAAATTGGCATTCCATTTATTGCATACTGAATAAGTAAAATAGGCATAACGAGTAGTTACAACTTACAAACCTGACAAGCAAGGAAGCCTTTGTAATTAAGCAAACAATGAGAGAAGGAAACACAGGCCGGGTCACGGTAGCGAGCGGCGAGTAGGTCAGCGGATGCGGCGGCGCGTAGATCAGCATCAGTGGAGAAATTATTGAGGAACAGATCGTAGAGAAGAGTAGATAGAAGCGTTGAAGAACAAAGCTTGTTCCCCAAATGAAAAGAGAGTGAACGTTCAAGCGAAGAGTGAGATAGTATAGTTGAGTACAAATAGCTTGCTAATGCCGGCTCAGCTTCTGCGTCCCGCCGAGCTTCTGCTTTGATCTGTGTCCATAACCAGATAGCTTCTTCCGCCGTGTCCGTCGGTGGATGTGGCGCCGCCGGCGAGGCGTTACGGTGTTCTTCGGCTGGCATATCGGAATACGGCGTCGTTTTGATGGCGGAGTCCGTGAGATTTTATTTTCTCCAATTTTTAAGGGAGCATTTATGGAAAAAATAGTAAGGCATAGACAGACGACACGTGTCAAATTTCTAGAAGGTTAACAGGAAGAGTTAATCAAAACAAAGAGTACTACTTACTAAAACATACCGTTGCGGTTTAGAGAGGGTGGTGTGTACGAAATCTTATTCTGGCTTTATGAAATTAGAAAAGTTATTTGCCGATAGATTTTGAATGAAAGTAAAGTATATCAAAATCAATAAGAAGAGAAATATAATAACGAAGCAACCATATTAAATAAAAAACAATAGCAATAGAAACAATACGATAATCAAGGCAAGAAAAAAAAATATTTCATCTATTCAACAATACTTGTCCACTATTGACTTTGCACACTTCTTAAGAAACTATATAGAGGAGTAGTTTTACTATATCAGTCTTTGAATATAATAAATCGTATATCTTGAAAAAAATATATAACGGGGAAATGACTATAATTAATGATAAAGATAAATTAGGAACTAAGTAAAATTATCTATTGATTTTATAAAGTGAATAAGTATTGTTAGACATCCAAAATAATATAGTGGATAATAATTATTGAACGGAGGGAGTATGTAATAATAAAATCGAAGCATAAGATAATAACGACATAAATGATAATATAAAGGTGAATTCTATATTGTTTTTTACTATGTGTAAATATAAAGTCGCTTAATAATTACTCGTTTCATTTTATGATTTTTTTAAAAAATAATTATTCTAATATGCTTAAGATTATAATTTTTTTTTTGAGACCCTCAATAGAATTCGCATTTGCCATTCTTTAAATATATCTAAGTTTTATTTTATGTGATTATAATAAATATATTATTATTATATTCTTCAGATGTGAATGAAATAAATTAACTTATATATAATAGCTCATAACTTACCTTATAGATATAAATTACATTACACTAATTCGATACGAGGAATTCGATTATAATATTTGATTTCTTGAATTTGTAGTGCATGTTACGTTTGGTTTTTGACTAGTTGTCTTGGTAATAACTTAGCGGTCTTTGGCCTCTACTTACTTTTAGTTTAAAAAAATCAAATTATTTAAATCTCATTATTTTATGTTTTTTTATTTATTTTATATTTATATCTTTTCATGGAGAAAGAATCTAGATAGGATACGATTTTGAATATTTATCAACATTAGGTGTTTATAGTGAACAAATGGATACATAATATATATTTAAATATATATCATTATTATTTAATTACTTAATTATAATAAATCAAATAGATTTGATGTAAATAGTGTGCGCAAATAAATTTCTACCAAACACTATTGTTAGACACTGTATGTAATAGATTTGATGTAAATATTGTGTGCAAATAAATCAAATAGTTACTAAGTGGATTCTTTAAATTTTATAATATTTTTTGGATTGATCACTTAACTAATAGTTATTAATTCAAAAAGTCGCCTTTGGATTTTCTTTGTGATATCTTAATTAATGTATTTTCAAACTTTATCACATTAAAAATTGACTTAAATCAAATTGTAAAGATGCTCTTTTAGTCTCATACGTTTTTATACCTCTTTTGACATCGATTTTGACATTGACCATTATCTATGCGTTAGTTTCAATCTGGACTAACAAATCTTTTAAATTTTGGGCGGTGACCAATAATGATGCTTGCCTTGCATCTTCATTTTATATTTTTATCAAATTAGTACCCCTCGGTCATTCCTTTATTCGATATTTTCATGCTAAAAAGCAAGACAAAATGAAGAAGAAGAAAAAAAAAAAAAAACTCCATAACAAAATACGAAACAACTTTAACAAACAATATTGAAGTTCGAAGTTTTGACAAATCGAACTTCAGACAAATTCCTAAAGTTTTCGAGTTTTAATCAAAGGGTATAATGGAAAAAATGATGTCTCTATATTAATTAGTGACTAAAGTTTAATTAATTTAAAAAATGATGGTTAAAATTTGATTATTAGAGGAGCGGAGGTTTTACCCTGTGCGCACCCAAAGGTAGTGGCTGCGGGTTTCCCTTGTCATAAAAAAAAAAAAAAAATTGATTATTAGAAGTTTAAAAAGTGACTATTTGCATGTTTCACCCAATAAAATACATGAAAATTCGAAACAGACCCTCAATTTTTTTGAACACACATGTCGTCTCTTTTCTTCTCCAGCAGTCGTAGGCATCTCTCTGTTGCTCTCAGAAGATTCAGTCTCTGCAGATTTTCTTCCATTGTTACTTGTAAAGTTCCCATTTTTACTCTTTTTCTCCTTTGAAAAACTCAAAATTTTAAGTATTTATTCTCTTGCGTTTTTTTTTTTTGTGCAGATGCTACAGAGGAAGAAAAATCAAGATTCATTCACCCCTCTTCAGTTGTTCATCCAAATGCCATTTTGGGTGAGGTAAAGATTCAATCTTTATTCTGTTTATGCTTTTTTGTTGATGAAAATCTGAAGTCTTTACCATTTATAGGTGTTTGCTGTAGTAGTAAGTTTAATTTTGCTTCATTTGTCACATTCAATCACTTTCAAATTGGGGATAGGGGAAGGGGAAATGGGGGTTGTAACAAGTTGGGAATACCCTCACCATCAAGTTGAAAGTTCACGTAGCCAACCAACTGAGCTACTAAGATTCCCTGGTATATTTCAATCACGAACTAGTTGGGATCGGTTATGCTGAGAATTGTCTTTCTTTTGACTCAATGCTGACTGTCATAATAACTGCTCTTTTGATGCAACTAATGAAAAACCAAGATTCATTAACACCTCTTAAGTTTTTCATTGAAATGCTAATGGATGATGTAAAGATTCAATCTTTATTCTGTTTATGCTTTTCTTTTGATGAGTTTCTCAAGTCTTTATCATTTATAGATGTCTGTTCAAGTAGGAAGTTTAATTTTGCTTCTTTAGTCATATAATCATGTATACTTCAATACCGAACCAGATGGGATTGGTTATATTGAGAATTGTCTTAGTTTGACTCTATGCCGACTAGGGGTGGGTCCTGAAGAATGAAAAAATCCCACATCGGTGGTTAATGAGATGTGTGGTGTCCTTATATGGACTTGGGCAATCCTCCCCGTTAGCTAGTTGAGTTAGGCCCAAGATGCATTGCTTAACGGTGGGCATAGTTTGGGCTATCTGAAATCCAAACTTTTTGGATATTTGGTTTGGATTTTTGGATTATAGATTGGACTTAGGATTTTATTTTTAAAATCCATTGATGCTGCTGATGAAAAACCACGATTCGTTCACCTGTCTTAAGTTGTTCATCCAAGTGCCATTTTGGGTGATGTAAAGATTCAATCTTTCCTCTGTTTATGCCTTTTTTTCTTGAATTTCTCAAGTCTTTGCCAGCTATATATGTTTGTTCTAGTAGCAAGTTTGATTTTGCTTCATTAGTCAAATAATCATGTATAATTCAATCTCAAACTAATTGGGACCGGTTATATTGAGAATTGTCTTAGTTTGACTCTATGCTGACTGTCATAACAACAGCCCTTTAACTTTATTCGGATTGGTACCTGCTATATTTTGCACATGGGTGTAGCTGTTTCTTTTCTTCATTACCGTAGTTTGGAATATTAGGGCACTTGATTAGGATTGGAACCTCTGGTTATATCTTTTAGGGTGTTCCTGTCAAGATAAGTAGGGAAAGTAAGGAAAATGCTTCAAACTTTTAGTTGCATAGGAATAGGTCATTGTCGTTAGCACTAGCGAATCCAAGATTTTCATTAACGGGATTAAGAATATAAAGAAGTAAATACATGAAGAAGCCAAATGGATTCAACATCTATGATATATGGATATAAAATAATTTTGACCTTGAACAATTACTTGTGACCATTCTCAAAAAAGTAAAAAAATTAACTTTTTTTTTTTATAGAATGTAGTTTTTCGACGACCCCCCTTGTGCCCCCTAGATCCACCATTAATTATCAACATTTAGTTTTTAGCTCTAGTGATTTTAATCTTTTATAACTTCTTAATTACAAGCTTAGCTAGTGAAGATTTGAGATTAGAAATGGTTAACGCTGGATCCTTCCTCCAATAACCTTTATATTCTTCACTCTTAATTTAGAATAGGTGTTGTTCTTCTCTCTACACTTTTATATATTGGAGGAATTTCTTGTGACTTCTGCTCTTGGAATTAGCAAACTTAGCTAAGAATAGAATGAAGTGGAGGTAAAAGATCCATTAGGTAATTGCACCGCAGTATAAGGTATAGCCGTATAGCCTAGTGGTCAGTGAAAACTATTGGAGACCATAGTTCAAGTCCCAACAAAGACAAAAGAAAAATACTCCTTGTGTTCCTATTTATGTGACATAGTTTGAATTGACATGGATTTTAAGAAAGAAATGAAGACTCTTGAAGCATGTGGTCTGAAAAATGTCATAGCGTCTGCTGTGTGATTATAAAAGCCTCTCGTTAAAACGTGAAGTTTCCAAAAAAATAAATTGTGTGTCATTCTTTTTGGAACAAACTAAAAAGTAAAGTGTGTCACATAAATTAGAATTGAGGGAAAGAAATCACTTACTCCCTCAAAAGAAGAGACCCATATAGGTAATTCTGATTAGTTGTGATTAAGGCTTAGTTGTTATTATTATACTTATATTAGGTACAATGTTTGCGGTGAGTCCTTTTATTCTAGTTAAAGATGTATCTTGGTGTAGAGATACTATGGCATTTACATTATTATAGTTTAAGAGAATCTCTGATTTTCCGTGCAAGTGAGTCCTTTTATTCTAGTTAAAGATGTATCTTGGTGTAGAGATACTATGGCATTTACATTACTATAGTTTAAGAGAATCTCTGATTTTCCGTGCAACACAAAATATTTATTGTTTGGGCTGTAATAAATATAGAGAAATGAATGCAAAGGATTCATATAGTCAATTCCACATCCGTGGGATTGACGTATATTTGGTTGGTTGATTGATTGATTGATCTATTTGGATGTCACATTTCTTCCTTTGACTCATTATAGCTGGTTTATTGGAGATGTTAAGGTTTATATGTTAAGGCCTTAGGTGAATTAGTATTTTGCAATTAGTTAAAGGAGCTTTTTCTTCATGTAGGGTGTTTCAATTGGTCCCTTCTGTACCATTGGGCCTTTCGCAAAGTTGGGGAGGGCTTGTCAACTGTACCCGGGAAGCCACATCTTTGGAAATACTGAACTAGGGGACAATTGCATCCTGATGACGTGAGTTAAATTTTCTTGTTGTACTTGAGTTTTACTTCCTTTCTGTTCTCTCCAGTACCGTTTAGGGTGCATATTTTAAGCAGTGGTGCTGTAATTGGAGATGATCTTCCTGGTCAGACAGTCGTCGGGAGAAATAATGTTTTTGGGCATCATGCTGTAATTGGTGTCAAGTGCCAGGACATGAAATATAAGGTCAGTATCCTGGTATTAAACTCATTACTGAAAAAAGTTAAAAAGAAATTTGAAAAACATCTTGATAGTGTTGACACTAAATTTATTCAATACTGTTCTATCACATCATATAGATTTAAAAGTGTGCTGCCGCCGAATTGAGAATCATTTTTGTTTGGCTTATGAGCTCGAAGTTGTCTCCATCAGTTCGATGATCTGTCTGTTCATCATGATCACTCTTTCCCTCACCCTCACATTTAAGTAGGTGGTGCTTATTTGAAAATGCAAATAACTGTTATCTTGTTTGTAATTTTTGACTATTTCAGTTTGGGAATGAGTGCTTTCTCGAGATTGGTGACAATAATGAAATCAGGGAACATGTATCCATCCATCGATCTTCAACTCCAAGTGATAAAACCGTATGAAACTAGCTCGTTAGTTTTTCTGTAGTGCAGAAAGTTATAAATTTTAGTACATAGTTATCTTTAACGAGCTTACATAAACAGGTTATTGGTGATAATAATCTTATTATGGGCTCTTGCCATATAGCTCATGACTGCAAAGTGGGCAACAACAATATTTTGGCGAACAGTACACTTCTTGCAGGTCATGTTGTGGTGGAGGTGATAGACTATTCCACTTTCGTCATTTTCGTGAAGCATGACCTATTCTGGAAAAATCAAATCGAACTGATAGATGATGGTTTAAATTCTTCTCATACAGGACTATGCTCACACTGCTGGAGGTATTGTAGTTCATCAATTTTGCCGTATTGGTTCGTATTCTTTCATTGGTGGTGGTTCAGTGGTGAGATTCTTTCCTAATTCAAATTAGTTGCTGTCTTTTAGTTTTTCGAAAGACTCAGCCTTCCTCTCATGATAAACTAAGATATCAACAGTTTCATAGTTTGGTGTTCTTCCTGATGTAAACATAAGTTAAGTTAGCAAAGCATCTATAACTGCTAGACGCTTAAAGTTCTTTGTAATTTGCATCTCATAAAAGCTTAGCTTTGAACTGCTTACGTTAAGTTGAATATCATCAAATTATTTCATCTGCATTTCTAAGATTAGAAGCACATATATTCTTGTACTGCAGCGCGCTAACTGCGATATTTGAGATCACATACGTGTTTCCTTTTTGGGATCTCAATTTTTTTGTCCTCCAGGTTTCTCAAGATGTTCCAAAGTACATAATTGTCTCAGGGGAAAGAGCTGAGCTTCGTGGGTTGAATCTTGAAGGCTTAAGACGTCGTGGATTCTCCGCTGTGGAGGTTTGTTTCATTCTAACAAAAATTACCCTATGTTTCTAGCAAATAGATGTAGGAAGTTCAATTTTGATAAGCAATTTGGTCTGTGTCTCAGTGGCTAAAAGCCCATATCGTGTTTTTTTCACGTGTTATTCCTCTGTTGTAACATTTGCTATGACTTGTTTTTCTACTTTCTACTTGGTAGTGTTTTAATCAATAAGAAAAAAATAATTATGTTCTGTGCTGTTCATTCTGGAGAAAAGACATGCTGCTGCATATATTGGACATATACTAAGTAATAATATCCCAATGAGAAAAAAAATCTATATAGACTCTAAAGAAAGCCATATGAGACATTGCATAATCTGGTAAACTGAAACATGTGGTGTGGATTAGGTGTAAGTCACAAGTTCGAACCATGTCGCGGACAAAACTTGGTATTTATGTTAGGAGGAAGGTAGGGGGCGGGTGTGGGCCATACTTCCCAGAGTTCTGAACCTGTGCACCAACTGGAGTTGAGCAAGAAGCCTACAGGGGGTTGCTCTGATATCAAAAAAGAAAATTGTAGATACCTGCAAGGGTGGCCGAGTTGGTTGAGCAGGGATCTCCCAAATGGGGGTCTCAGCTTCGAAACCCTGCATGCTTTCTCAGTCGAGCTAATCGTACGAGTCTTGCCTAGTGCGGTTTGTGCACTATTACACTCGAGCGGGATTTACCCTATGCACACCCGAAGGATAAAGGCTGTGGGTTCCCTTGTCATAAAAAAAAATGTAGACCTTTTTTCCTTTTTCCATTACAAGCTATTAAAAGATTGATGTGCTATCAGTTTCAATATATTAAATTGCTATAATTTTGTCCATAACTTTTATATCTCTGATTTTAGTTTTAAATTTTTCTTGCAAGTATCCAGATTAAGAGCCTGAGAGCAGCTTATAGAAAGATATTTATGCCCACTGATACGAGCTCCGGGAATATTGAAGATCGACTATCTCAAGTGGTATTGAGTTGCTTTGAACTTTTCGATTAGTAATAGCTCTCTTCTAAAATGATGTAAAAGGACACCGTATTTTCAGGAGCAGCACGAAGACCTCGGTCTATTTCCAGCTGTCAGTTCCATGGTTCAGTCAATACGTGATTCTTTTGCTGAAAATCGCCGTGGAATTTGCAAATTTAGAAGCTGGAGCGGGTCTTAGCATCTCTTCTTCGTAAGTCTTCTCGTTGTTTTATTTCCCATATGCCGTCCTAAAAAGTATACCTTGAGCAAGTCCTTTCTATTAGAATTAAGACCACTATTCGTATGTTGACTGCAAAATGGTAATTCGTTTTACTGAATACTTGGTTCATAGTACTCACCGAGGGTCTATCAGAAACAAGTCAAACAACCTCTCTACCCACAGTAGGGGTAGGGGAAAGGTCTGCGTACATCTTACCCTCCCCAGTTCCCACTTGTGGGATTACACACCAGCTATGTTGTTGTTGTTGTATTATCTAAACTCATTGGATACGTTGCGAAAATTCATAACTGTTTTTGCAGTTAAGAAGACTGAGCTTCACCTCCATCATGGTCTTCTGATCTCATACCCTGACAAAGTTGAAACAAGCAACGATATCCTGCCCGTCTTATGAAAGTTTTAGTAAGGTGAACATCGCTGCACTAGGATCGTCCTTATTCATGCTTTCAGCTCGTTATGGAGGAGTAACGAACTGAGAAGAAGTTCCAGATTGAATGGACTATAATGAAGTTCATCATCTCATAGGTTTGTATATCTCAACACTGCATTTTTTCCAGAATCTCGTGGTTGATGGTAGTAGTTCGTTGACCTGTTCTTCCTCTCCGCGAACAACTGTAGTGTCCCTTGCTCTCTATGTCGTGGTGATATCGACAACAGAAGCTGCTAATTGATTCAAGCAGCCATATCGCGTGTTCATCGCCTTGTAATTATATGTAGAGAGAGCAACATTTGCAACACATCCCTTTCTCAGTTACTCTATACCTGTTATTCTTCACTAAGGTAAAGAGTTAAATTCTTGTGATGAATACTCCTCTTCTTCCGTTTCAATTTGTTTGTCTAGTTTTGATTTGACACAGAGTTCAAGAAAGTAAAGCAGATTTTTGAATCTCGTGATCTTGAACTAATAGATACGTAGAATGCATTAGAATGTACTTAAATCTTATGGTCCTGAATATGTCACGTGGAAAGTTAGAATAATAGACAAAAATAACAAATAAGACAAATAAATTAAAACGGTGAAAGTATGATATTGTATCTCCAACTTGTGATGTGCTAAAGATATTTCAGCCGGAAAGAATTAGGCAGAGAGATATATTTGTTTATTTTGTTCTTGAAAATGAAGATTCTTCAAGGGACAACAATGCCACATCATATTGGGGGGTGGGGTTGGAAGTACAATAATGATAAATTTTGTTTTTTCACTAGTGTTGGTTATTGTTTTAGAATCTCGATTAATTTATATTTACTTAGCGTAGAACTTGAAAATGCATGCTTTTTACCTATCCTTCTCTTCCTCCATTTTTAGAATTCAGACTCGAGATTTCTGATACATAAATACTTTTCAATATGGATAGAGACAAATCCCCTTTATAAAAAAAAACTAAGATTTTTTTGTCAGATTTTATTAAGAAAGATATTGTATCTTTTGTTGAAGTTCTCATCCCATTTGCAACAAAGTACTAGTACTACCAAAAAAATATTCCACAAGTATAATCCAATCTAGAAAAATCATAGGCTATTTTAAAAAAAATTCAGAAATAGCAAGTGGTTCTATAAATTTGAATTTGCTATTATGAGAAATATATATTAAATAAGTTGAAAAATATCTTATATCTTGGTTGACATGTTAAGTTGTTTTCTTCGAAAAGAAATAGATTGAGTCGTGTAACGGCCATAAAGAAATATACAGAAATAAATTTATTATTCATCGAGTTTTAAACTGTACATCATATGACTTTCAAGATTTCTAAATCATGATAAAAAGAATATTACATGTCTGAATTTAATAATTGACTCTTTATACACATATTCCAATTTCCAACTCTTTGCTAGAAACTAATTTCATGAATTTTGTACATATATTGGACTTATTACCACCCACCCCACAATATAAAAAATAAAAAAGAGGAAAGAGGTCTTTATTTATGCAATGTTCAAAAAGCCATTGATAAATCAACATCAAAAAATTTCCAAATATTTTCGACAAGATAACCTTATTGACCATTTCCTTTTTCAACAATTAATAATAGAGAGTTTAGTGCATATAACTATAGTAAGTTATAATCCTTACATAACATAGTCAGAAATTCTACTAAAGAGACTAATTTATTTTAAAGTTATTTTTGTTTAAGCTATATGTCATAAATTTAAGTCGTGAAAGTAATCACTAATGTTTTGTACTAATAAGTTACGTTTATCAGCACCCCTTAAGGTATGACTCTTTTTCAATCTCTGAGTGAACGTGAAATACTTTGTGCAGAGACCTTTGATCATTATTTGCCTATAATAATTCCATCTTCTTTTAATTCTGTCGTTTGTAGAATCACAAAAAAGTTGTTGCTTTCTACTCTAAAAACCCCAACTTGGATAATATATCCAACCAACCAAAAACATTAATGTCCATCCAATCATCTTTTCTTGGCTATTTTCATAAAACCCTACCTTGTACTATACAACACATCATCATCATATAATTTTTATTTTATTTTTTGAAAAAAAATAAATAGTTCTTGATATATATATAACCCTCTTCTCTTCCTCCCATTTCAACAACCAAAAAAAAAATTAAAAAATTGTGAAACTAACCCTTTTTTGTGTATGTGAATATGGGGAGAAAGTGTTCACATTGTGGCTATATTGGTCATAATTCAAGAACTTGTAGCACTTTGAAATGTGCTATTAGTGGTAATAATATTATTGGTGGATTAAGGCTTTTTGGAGTGCAACTTGATATTTCTAATTCTTGTTTTTCTAGTCATAATAATAATAATTTGAAGAAAAGTTTTAGTTTGGATTGTTTGTCTTTAACAAATAGCCACTTATTCTCATCTTCTTCTCCATCTCTTAATGAAAGTTGGGAAAAAAGTAGTACTACTTCTATTGATAATAATGGTTATCTCTCTGATGGTACTCTTGTAGGTTGTGTTGGTGAAAAGAAGAAAGGTATGTAATTTAATTCATGTATACTTATTGTACACACACATTTCTAGTATGTTTTAATGTACAATAATAATGGTTTATATTTGCAAATTTGGTTCACTTTATGGTCTAATCCAAAATGTTTGGCCTTTTTTTTGTGTGTGTGTGTGGTGGGTGGTGGGGGTGTGGTGGGTGGTAAATCATCTTCTTGACTCATGGTTCTTTCTTATTTGCATGTTGTCATCACTAGAACACACATTTTTTATGTATCGTGAGAATTCATCATGAATTGACTAGTTAGCTTTTATGTTGATTGTCAGCCAACTACGACCCCCACCACCACCCCTACCCCTATCACTACCACCAACAACGACCTAGCCTAAAATCGACAATATGAACTACTAAAAATTATGAATTTTAGTGATAGATTATGTAGCTAAATATCAAAATTCATTGCTAGTCTTATTTATCAACGGATTATCAACAAGTTATGTTAGCTATTAACTATAACTATAGCTAATTTCATTTGTTTTTTTTTTGTGTGTATAATGAACATTTTCACATTAAACTAAGATGAGCTTAAATGAGACATATTAAACAGTAAAAATTCATATAATCGACCTACCTAACTTGAGTGGAATTGAGTTGTAGTTGGTGTAGTACATAAACATGTAGAATCTTTCTTATGAGTACACAACTTCAACTATATTGGTCTAATTGTAACTTATATATGAAGGGGTTATACCATTGTTAAGGTTAATATATCCAATAGAAAATATTCTATTAAGTAACATATGTTTATATTGGATGAATTAGGTGTTCCATGGACAGAAGAGGAACATAGAAGATTCTTAAATGGACTTGAAAAGTTAGGTAAAGGAGATTGGAGAGGAATTTCAAGAAATTTTGTGACAACAAGGACTCCAACTCAAGTTGCAAGTCATGCTCAAAAATATTTTCTAAGACAATCAAGTCTCAACAAAAAGAAAAGACGTTCAAGTCTTTTTGATATGGTAAATATATTATTTTTGGATTATTGATACACCTAAAATTAGATATGAACTTCGTCGCTAATTTGTTAGTTTTAATACTAATAGAATTATTTGATAATTTGTTGCTAAATAGAATGAAGAATAAATTTTACTGTTTAGCTATAGAATATGTCTGTAGTTAACTCTTGCTTTTTAGTAGTGAATTTGCTTAAGTAGAAATTTTGAGGTATTATATCCATAGGAAGTAAGCAATGTTGTTCGGATCTTTCAAATATATTGTCATACACCAATGGTGCAGCCAACTTTGTCCTAAGTGGTGTCTTCAACTTGAAAAATTACATTGCGTAAATAGGAAAAAAAAATTAAATGGATATATACTTTCGTGTGTTTACTATTTTATATTTTAACTCTTTTTAGTGAAAAATTTGACTTCACTACTATCACACACATGTAGCACTACTAAAACAAGTAAATTTTCAATGACTCATCGAGCCAATTCCCAACGAACACATGTTCTTTTAGTAGCATCTGATCGTAGAATATGAATGCATTTAGAGGATCGAACAAGGGTACATCTTGATTTTTGAAGAATCTGAGCAACATGATTATCTTATAATTGACCTGATTATGTAAATATATTTTTTGATATACAATTAATTAATAACTCTTTTTTGTTAACATGATATAGGCAAGGAGCAACAACAAATATGTAGATTTTGGTCATAATTGCCAAGAAGATGGTCAAGAAATTACAAGATCATCTCCATTAGATCTAAATTCATTTGGAGAAAAGTGTGAAAATTCTATTTGGAGTTATGGATCACAAAATTCTCATCACAATAAAGTTCCAAATAAGTCCATTTCTTCAAATGGAACTCTTGATTTGGAGCTAAGTCTTTCATCTCCAAGAAATAATATTGTGGAAAAAAATAATTCATCATCCTCCAAAACTACTTTCATGAATATTGGACCAATTAGAGTTACCTAGCTTGTACTAATTAAAGTCCTTGTTTAGTTAAAAGTGACTTTACTATTAGAGTTTTTAAGTGATTAATTAATTAGCACCACTATATGTATTGTTTCTTCTTTTCTTTCTTTTTCCAAGGTAAAAAAAAAATTACAACATTATAAATCCACTTATAATATAGAATTCACTTCTATTCTCCATCAACTTCAATCTTTTGCTAATTAGAATCTTGTTCTGACTCTTCAAAAATATTACCGTATTCATGTCAGATCTTTTATAAATACACTATTTTTGAAAGATCCGATACACATTCCTCAATGTTTTGAAGAATCCGAGCAACATAAATTAGAACAAAGTACTTCATGAAGATTTCTTTCCTAATGTTTCCTCTATCTCAAAATAAGAGTAGTCAGCTTTAATTAAAAAAAATATATTATTCCAATAAATAAGTGCCGCTTTAGGAATTCAAGATAAAAATTAGTAATCATTTCCAACTAAAGCCAGTAGATTTAGAATATTAAATGACTAATTATTTAATACTTTTCAAGTCTGCTATTATGTGATATCTCCGAATAAGATATACTTGGATTTTTTGGGGTTAACTTTTACCTACAAAAAGGGTCCATCACCACTATTACTCCAAATTTAATAGGACAAAAGAACTAGAGAAACACCAAAAGAGAAAAAAAATCTTATTTAATAATCACGATATTCTGATTAATTTGTTTGCATCTCGATTAATTTTATGAAGTTTTTATTATCTTTCATGGTCGAATAATTCTACAACAACAATAAGGTATTCAATATAATTCCACAAATAAAAATTGAGAAAGATAAAATATGATGTAATTATTTTAGATAGATCTTCTACTATCGTCGAATAATTCTGTCCACAAATATTTGATGAGTTGATAAAATGAAAACTACATTCTTGAAACGTGTTTAAATTGGAATCAATAAATAATTGTACCTTCATTCATATAAATCCACCTAAAAATAGAGACAAGTAATTTGACATTACTTGACAATATAATGGTCATTGGACCACTATAATAACTTTAGAAAATTTTGGATGATGAATCATACATATATATATTTTTTTGACGAATCATATTTGTCTCCTTTGAACTTAAGTATTTTAACTAGTTAGTGAAAATAAACATATGAACCATATTCAAAGACTTGTCGGTTGTTCAACCTAGCTAGCTCATGGCTCGTAATCCGAGGCGTATTCATAATTTGAAAGTTCTGAATTATTGAAGAAGATCAATTAGATCAACTTTGAGCTTCAGTTCGGGTTATCTTCTTAAGTTGTATGACAAATAGATTGAACTATAGAGTTCTGAATAAAGTTTGTGTTCGTGCTCTCTCTTTATACACGCTTATTTCCTTGCTTCTTTGAAAATTATATAAATTCGTGGTAGAGTCAAGATTTTTACTTAAAAATTAAATCATGAAAACATAAATATTTGAAGAAGACATTAGAAAGATTCCACATCTACTATCAATATATTACAACATAATTTTAACCTTAATATATCTTAGGTGTAATTTGAACCTCTTTGCGTCTACCTAACTTTGATCCACCCATGAGCATAATATGTATTGTTTTATTGATCTGTTCAAATTTTATATAGCGCATATTGATCAAATATATAATTCAACTGTGGCAAATCTAAGTAAATTAATATTAGATTAAAATTTAAAAGTATTATTGTATAAATTAAATTGTTCCAACCGTGACATCCATTATCTTCTTCTCCACCTTCTTAGCTATGGTCTCATCTTTGTCGTGACATCGATATCTCCAACTTAAAAAGGTAGAGTTTAGGGTTTTAAAGAAGTCAACTAAAATATATTTTTAAAAAATTAAAGAATCATTATATATATTAGGTGGACAAAAATATTATGGACAATGCTCCTAAAAGCATTTTTAGACAAATATTTAATCTAGTCAACGTCTAAATGTTTTTTGCTAACTATTGAGTGATAATTCAGATAGAAAACTTATACTCTCAATAATTTATGTATGAAACCTGATAAGATAAAAAAGATTTAGATGTATTTTTTTTTTTTATCCTTTTTAACTCTTTTAGAAAACATTATCAACAAGAAAGTGATAATTTAGATAGAAAACTTATACTCTCAATAATTTATGTATAAAACCTGATAAGATAAAAAAGATTTAGATGTATTTTTTTTTTTTTATCCTTTTTAACTCTTTTAGAAAACATTATCAACAAGAACCTAACATTCTCAACACACATATAACACACTTATCTTTATATTTTTGTCATTTTCTTAGTGGGGAACTAAGGGTGGGGTGAGGGTATCTTTTAGAATTTGCTATAAAATCTTGGTGTCAACTTAAATATTTACCTGGCAATTGTCAGCTGGTCCTACATTTACTTTATAGAGATAGTGATTTTAGAAAAAAAAAATACAAGGATTATTGGGATAAATATTAATTTATATGATATTGTTTGATTGAATATAAATGTTATTAAGAAAAATGTAAATATTTGATAGTTTATGTACACTTTAACTATTTCAAAGATACCTAGAAACCCCCCCCNCCCCCCCCCCCCCCCCGGTCTACCCATTGACTAACACAGGTATCGAATGACTTTAACCACTCAATCAAATGAAAAGAAATATCCTATCTTTTTTTTTTTTGTGAGGATTTGAATGTGATAAACTCATAATTCAAGACTTTTGAAACTTAACGTCTAAAACAAGTCTTAAATTTGACTAAAAATTATATCATTACAATTAAAATAAGAAGTTTACAGTTAAATCATTTCTAAATAGAAACAGTTTTATCAAAGGCAAAAGCGCAAAAAGCTCTAAGGTCTATTGGGGATTTAAGCGCAAATTAATGAAAAAAAAGCGCAAACGAAGAAAAAAATAAATATATATGTTTAGTTCAAGACTAATAATTATAAACATGAATGACAATTATATGACCAAATAAATTGAATTTTTTTTTTATGATAAAGTGAAATATCAATTGTTAGTGTCACCTCTAAAGAGGAGACTCATTGGCAAGGAAAAATATGCCTTAGGGCCTTGATGACAACACCAAAGCGCACATAAAGCTAGGGGAGATGCTCAATACGTTTTGAGTCTTGCTTCAGGGCTTAAGCGCGCCTTTGATAAGGCTAAATAGAAAAGTATAACATTGTTTTCAAAATTATTATAAAGAAAAAGAATACTATATAAACTGAGATAGAAGGAATATATATTACTACTAGCAATGAGTTGTCAAGAAACACATTCGTCCTTCTGGTCACCCTTTATTAATGTACTCCAAACCAACAACTCCAATGTAGTTTATTTTTGTAAGTGGAGTTTTGAGATGGTGGAATGTAGGTAGACCTTATCCTTATCTAAACTCTCGACTTGCACTTTGAATCAAGTTCAAACAGATTGAAACGGAGGGAGTGTCTAATTTCTTCTTTTAGTTTGATCAATTAGTGTTCAAATATCCAATAACTTATACATGTGTATATATAGAGTAACTTCATTTTCAAACTTGGAATTTCCTCTTGTTGTATAATGTATAATTCCTTGTAACAGTAATATATACATATACATATACTAAGACAAAGCAAATTATTTTCCACTGGCTTTTCTTCTATCTTCATTGAGACAATTATAAGCATCCTTTTTGTCACTTGTGATTTTGGACCATTAATAGAGCAGGACCATAGAGGAGCCTAGAAACTTTCTATAGAGCCCACATACCCCACACCCACCCCCTACCCCCACCCACCCCACCCCACATCCTAACATTTAAGGCATAGGGTTGGGAATTGTTTTTTTTTTAATGATCATTGTGTTCGAGCCAATTTTCGTGCCTCGACTAAATTCACGAAATACATGTTACCTCACATCAACAACATGTACCAGGTGTGTTTTGGTCTTTGGGACCCGTGGATTGTGTTAAGAAATAAACTCACACATTATCAAGTTTTCTTAAAAATCTTTTCTTTATGATGGTGGTTTTCGAGTCCGTCCAACCTTGGTTATATCAATAGGTAGTTGCTACTTCCCATCAACATAAGTACAACATAAGTACATCAGGTAAAAAGGAAGAAATCACATGTGTCTTTTTGCCTTCATTGAAACTTAACCCTAAAAATCTCATGATTCTCTTCCAACTTCACTTAACGTCTTTTTCTCTACCAAAAAATAAACCCTAATTTTCACCCAATTCATTGATAGTTACATAAGTCCAAAAAATAACAGATATACCCATACTATACACACAGCATGAGAACACTACTTGGGTCCCCTCTTGCAAAAACCATACACTGTCTTGTTGGACCACTGTGTTTTTAGCTTAGACATGTCAATTCCTCATTTGGAAACCATTGTTAGAAGTGTAAGTTGTATCAGTATTTTGTGTCCTGTCTTGTATATGAAAAAACATATGGATGACTAGTTTCGGATAGTACTATGGAAAAGATTACAAATTGTATAGAATGAGAAAAATGAACATGCCAAACTAGACCACGTCTCAGCATTTAATACCAGGTACTTTCTCTCCGTTTCAATTTATGTGACGGTTTTTCACTATGCATTGAGTTCTAACATTAAAGAAGGCCCTTGTCACAGCTTTAAGCCCATGGTACGTATTGTTCACTTCTGCTCATCAATATATCTCATCTCTTAGACTACGTCATCATTGAGCCCAAAAATGTGTGTACCGTGTAGACTTATGCTATGGATTATAAAGCTCATAACTTTCCTCTCTTTTTGATGTGGAATTCATCTAAGATATCGTACATTGTTACAACCTGTAGGTCCTTCTCATTGACCCATCCTCCGCCATGGGCCTCGCAACTTTTAACAAAGGAGTAATTAAATGTGATTTCTAGTTAATTATTTAAAGTATTTGCAAGTTTAAATAACAAGACAAACAAAACCTAGCCCACTTAAACATGACTTCACCAGGCCCAATAAATTTGCTTAATGGGCCTGTATCTTTCACTCCAAATTTAAAAATGGCCCAACTCCCAACCAAGCTCCTTAAGCTGAGCCTTTCCCGACTGTCCCGGGAATCCATGGACTGAAGCCTCAAAGGACCGGGTCAGGTCTAATCCCACCCGACCCACTTTAGACCTCTAGTTCAACACATGTCTAGTTCAATGCACCCTCGAGTTGCTTCATTAAAGTCGTTAGGAATTGTCCCACTGTGGTTAGGCCATTTCAATAATCTGCAAAAATAATTGTAAAGAGAAAGTACTCTAATAAAATACTATTGTCCCTTGGACAAACCAAACCCACAAGCAGGGTTTGGGGAGGGAAGGATGTACACGGAGCTTACCCTCTATCTTTGTGGGAAGGACAAAAACATTGGTGGAAAAATGAAACAAATTATCCTCTGTTTAGTGTGAACTTCATGCTTTTGGTTTTCTTATGCATCAAACTTTATACATTCTGGCAAATCAAGCCATGGAAACAAATTTCTTTTGATACTTCATATAAATACAAACATAAAACCAGAAATGAAAAATACCAATTAAAAATAAGAAGACAAGGAGAAATACAGGGAAGGACCAAAATAGGTATAGATAAAATTTGCAAACCTACATTATAATCTTTACAAGAGAGGATAGTTCAAATATAAATGCACAACAATTGTAGAAAAATGGTACCTTTCTTTTGTTACGTACCAGTTCTGGAATTGGTGGATAATGGGTCTGCCCTTCTACTCTTCTCTACTTAATAGACTTGGTTCCCTGGCAAGAGTTGAACTCATGTGTACCTATCACACATCGCGTGTTGTAGTACCTTTGGCGTTGAACCAAAGCCTAAGGTGATGGTTTTCCTTCTCCTAGAGCTTATGTTGGATGCCTAATAACTATCTAACTGACTGCAGCTCAGAGATCGAACTTCCCCATAGGAGGAACGTCACCTCTCATTACTCTCCAAGGGCCACCATAAAACATTGGTTTCATTAGAGGCACTTCTTGCCCAGGGTGTTCTTCCCAGTATTTCTCCTGTCATTATGGTAAAAAAGAAAAACTGTTATACTAAAAGACAAGAATTTGGAATTGGCAGTAAACTTAAGGCTGGAAACAAGAATATAATTCTTAATACAAAAGGGGAAGTCTTTATGTTGAGCAAATATATAATGTATAAATAGCAAAAAGTCAAGAATAAGATCAGAGAGAGGAGCAAACAACAGAAGCAATGAGAGTAGCTAAAATAGATATATTTATATAAACCTCTTATTTTGACTGCTTTGATCTTTTCAGACAGAAAGAACAAACAATGTACTTCTTCCAATTCATTGGATACATACGTCAAGAATTTAAGTAGCTAACTTGATATTTACATTGTATTTATAGCTGTAGAAGAACCCATTGAATTAATTAATAATCTAGTTTATTATTAGAAACTGTTAATAATACATTTGGGAATTATTAAGTAATCAAATAGGAATTTTATTGTTGATACTCCTAAGCTAGCAAATACTTAAATGAAGCTGTTTTTTCAAGAAAGGACTGCTTCCAGTCGGATGAAGCTTAATCTGAGAAAGGGGTACATAGATAATAGTCTTAGTTACTTTAAGGTTGCAAAAAAGAAGGAAAAAGGTATTGTGTGTAATCAGCCAAGGAGGGGTCAAGCAAGGAGGACAAAGGATCAGAAGGACCTTCAACAGATGTTTTACCTGCAGTGGAATCTCTTTAGCATCAAGTAAATGAAACAAATGTTGCTTCAAAATCAGGTCCATGAAAAAAAATCTCCGAGTAGGATGAGTTCCAGAGGTAGGAGACGGTCCAATGATGGAGAGAGAACAAAGTGCTCACTCCTACTGCAGCATACTTTGGATAACAAACATGGGTTCACAGACAGCTTTTTGAAAGGCTGGGGGTGACAAAAAGGCAGCAAAGGGCTCGGAGAGCTAAGTCTTATGTGTCTCCTCGTTTCTTAGCTGCTGAGTAATTTAATGGAGAGTATATTTTTTTTGAGAATGGTAACTTTTTCTAAGAGTAATATTCATCATCTTTGAAGCAGTCTCTGGATTACATATCAATTGGGGGAAGAGTAATTTATGATGAATATACTCTCCATTTATGATGAATATAATTGGGCATTCATAATCTTGCCTATATCCGTCCAACCAAGAAACAATCGGTGCTTTCAACTTTTAAAACTAACTTCACAAAGCAGCTATCCCCATAAATATGTCAAAAGAAATGGCAAGCTGTTGGTGCTTAAAAAAGGATGTAAAGCCACTATACCTTGTAGAGTTGTTCAGTGATGGCTGCTCCAATAACCCCTGTATAAAATGCACATACGTAGATAGTAACAAGAGGAGTAAACGATTTTGGTCTCCTAAATGGTTCTACCATATCCCAGAGGAGCGTCTTTTCCCATTTTGTGTATACATAATCTGCATATTTCCTCCATAAATACGTTGCCATGTCCACGAGATCCTTCAATTATCAGCTGAACTGCACAGAGGAAATATTTGGTTAACTGGAAGATGTAGCTATCAATATGCAGAAAACAGAAACAAGATTTATTAAGGGATAGGCCTAGAGTAATCCCACAAGTGGGGTATGGGAAGAAAACGCAGGACAACCATAATTTAACATGAAAAAAAAGCTTCAAGTTTCAAAAGACATCAGATGCTAGGAGAGGTATGTCATGTATCCTAATGAAGCAACAGTGATATGAGATCATTTTTAACATAGCAAATACACTATTTAGGTAAGAAACAATCTCGGGCCAAAACTTTGAACAAAATAAGCGAGCCCTAATTAACATTAAATACAGAAACTGAATCACTAATTAGTTATCAAATGCAAAACATCGAGACGAACTTCAGCCAAACTCATATTCACAACAGTCAAAACAATGACAAATTCACCTAAGACTTCCCCTTATGAAACAAAAATTAAGTATAGACTAATTGAGAATAAAGAGACAAGGAAGCAAGGGAACTACACATAAAGGAAACTAAAATAACTTTTGGATCAGCAAATTCCATCTATTAGCATACACAAGAACTAAGGGAAAACAGAAAATGAATTTTTCAAATGGAAACTCAACTAAGAGAAATAAACCAAAACAGACTAACTAGAATATCCTTCTTTCTGTAACTATTTGAGCATAACATATTATACTATGAAGCAAAATAGGGGGGTTAGGAGTCTAACGCAACAAATGACTACAAACAGGGAGGCAACACTTTGACAATAGACTCTATTTTGATTAAAACCAAACTTGATCTCATGTTCATCATCAGGTTCTCAACATTCTACGTATGTCAAACCATCAGAAAACCTAAATCACTATCCCCAAAGACATAAAAAAAAAAAAAAAAACTTAAAACATCCAGATCAGAGTTAAAAACCTACCCCTGAACTCGAATAGTCCCCAGATACTTCAGATCAAATAATAAGCTGGCCAAACATGTCTATTGGACAAATTCTAATTTAAAGCACTTAAAAGAGAGCTAAACTACCACTTTGGAGAATAAGTTGACATATACAGAATCATGGAAGGTAAAGCAGGACATAACACTTCATTTCGATATTAAACATAGCTCGAGAACATGTCAATCAATTTTGAGACTCCTGCACTTATCTAAAGGCGATACCAACAGCAAATAACGGAGGACCTGATGCTTGAAGATAGAATAAGGTAGGTATACACAGATAATAGTTTGACAACATTCCAGTGAACAGATTCGAGATGAGGAGTAATGAAAACACGAAATATACCTTGATTCATACAATTTAGGTTTAGACAAAGAATGAATAACAGGACGTCGAACATTAATTATTAATGCAGATTCATAACAAACAGAAAATAAACTAAGACGAGTAGAACAGTTCAGACTAATCATAATACAGCTCTGGAGGCCAAGAGAGTGAGAATAGTAGCAAATTAAGATTGTGAAATCAGTCCAGAATGCACTTTCAATATTCACACATACATATTCAACAAGCGAAAAATCAAAATCTCGATCACACGAGGAACCCTTATCCTTACTAAAACTATCGGTCAACTAAGCAAACAAACAGAGCCAAAATAAGAAGAAGTAAGTTATATACCTTTTCCGATGAGCTGTGAGCAGCGATTTCCACCACCTCCGACGGAGCTACGATGAATTCCGGCAAAAAGCTCTGAAGAAAGCTTCAGAAAAGGCCCATTGGTGATGATGTGAGGGGTTCAGTACAGAAATCAGATGAAACCGGGTCGAATTTGGGATCCATTCGAATGAATTTGGGCTTCATCCAACTTCCATTTAAATGGCCCAATACGCTAACAATAATAAAAGGACAAATTACTTAACTACACTCCTTTACTTACTTTAATATCCATTTATACCTACTTATTTCAAAATTTTCAAAAATTCCTTATTTACCTATGTATCCCGCATGTATCCCGTGCACAAGGCTATGTATCCCGCTATGTGGAATGTATCAAACGCTATGTATCTCGTGCACAACGCTATGTATCCCGCTATGTGGAATGTATCAAACCTAATGTATCCCGTGCACAACACTATGTATCCCGCTATGTGGAATGTATCAAACCTAGTGTATCCCGTGCACAACGCTATGTATCCCGCAAACATCATTTTTAAGGGATTTTTGGTAAATAGAAAACTAGAATGGATAGGATGTTATTTAGTACTTATAATATGTGGTTCCTATAATTTATACATAATAAAATACGATACAGTCAAATCTCATTATAGTGACATTGTTTGATTGAAAATTTCATACTATGTTATTATGAGGTATTGTCACATATATATTTGTCATTGGACGTTTAGATTTTATTTAGGTGTTGTTATAATGTCACATATGTATTTGTCTCAAATCTCGTTATAATGACATTGTTTGACTGAAAATTTCATAGATATGTTATAATGAGGTATTGTCACATATGTATTTGTCATTGGACGTTTAGATTTTATTTAGGTATTGTTATAATGTCACATATGTATTTGTCATTGGACGTTTAAATTTTATTTAGGTGTTGTTATAATATGTGATTGTTATAGAGAGTAATTTTATAAAGAGTGTACTGCTTAATGAATATGTTATTATTATAAAAAAGCATAATATATAATTCTTCAAATTCAAGAATATATAGCTACAAATTATAATGTTCTAGAATATTTGGTAACGTTACAAAGTTTATTAAAAAATTTCAGTGACTTCATATAAATTTTTTCTCCAACAATTGATCCAAGGTTGAAGCATATGATTGATGTTGAATCTAAAAGATATAAGCATAATGAATTCATGTACTAAAACAACGACCCATAACTTTATAAGCATAATGAATTCATGTACTAATAAAATCATCAAATATCAAATCTATGAAATTTAAATTCTGAATCCGTCTATAAAAATAATAAAGAAATGTTAGACGTATGTGTTTGTAACATTTCGTTAACGTTTAAACTTCTTTGTGTTTTTATTCTATGGTGTGGGTCGTAGGGGACCGTAAGATGAGGGTGAGTTGACAGTAGAAAAAAAAGAAAATTAGATATTATATATTTCTTCGATTTCAGTTTATGTGATAATACTTTACTTTAATTATTTAAAAATAATAATTTGCTAAACTTAGAAATCACTTAATGTAATTTATCTTTTGTTTTTAACGAGAAATTTTTATAGTAATACAATAATGACAACAATAATAAATTTAGTATAATCTTCGGATCGACTTGGAAAATGGAAAGATTTGTACAAGTTATACGTTTCGTCACCACTTTATGGAAAATCGTTAGGTATGAATATGTTAGATACCTGTGACTCGATTGGTGAAATAGTATCTCTCCCCCAAAAAGCATGTTTTTTTTTACTGACGCACAAAGAAAATATTTTGTTGCGAATGAACAAGATATTGAGAAATTGTCCATACGTAAAATCCGAATTATTGATACGGGCCTTTTCCACAGAAAAGGGGAATCTTGTGTTCCAATAGAAGCAGAATTGATGTGGATTATTCAAGAATCGAAGTCGATTTGCTTTATAAAAAGAAGATATCAATGAACTTCTATTCCTATATACGAGGTTTATGAAGGATAAAACATACGCAATCTTACTTTTATAAGGTAGAGAGGTTGTATCTGATTGACCATCTGCAACCTTCCTCCTTTACTCGAACTTGAGACCGACAATTTGAACGAGCTCACACAAATGGAGTTACCTAGGGGTAAAATTTGCATATGCTCTATCCTACTCAAACCTTAACATCATGCTAGGTATGTTGTTGTCGTTGGTCAATTAAAATGGAGTGAGAATAATACTTTTGTTTTTCTGTTTGCTTTCTCTCGCTCCCTCCGTTTTAATTTGTTTTTCTGATTTTGACTTTACATGAAGTTCAAGAAAGTAAAAGAAGATTTTTGAATCTTGTGACTTCATACTAGAGATACGTAGAATTTACCAAAATGTCTTTTTATCTTGTGATCATTTAATCATATGATGTAGAAAGTTGAAATTAAGTAATTGTCAAAAAAGAAAAGAGACATTCAAATTCTTTTTTAAATAGACTAAAAAGAAAATAAAACAAATAAATTGAACTGGAGAAATATTTTTCATATATAAGTATAGTCAGACATTTGTATAACAATCATCTTTTATAATAATGTAACTATAACAATCACATTTCTTTGAAATCAACTTTCTCATTATGTTATATTACATATTATCTCTAAGAACATTTTGTTATAATAATTAAAAATTAAAGTAACATTATTATTATAAAAAAAAAATTGACTATACATAGTAACTTTCTTACTGTAAAATGACTTCTGCAAACACCAAGAGCTACTGTTTATAAATGAAAATAAAAATAAAAATTCAGAATTATGATTCATATATAGCCATTCATGCCAGCCATGTACAGTGTAAAGTATCACTTTATGTTTTTTGTTAAAAGCCTAATTTGTTTTCTTTTGTGAAAAATGGTCCCAAACCCTAATAGTTACTCTTTTTGCATATATATATATACCCAACCTAAGCATCCACATATTTTTGTCAAGTTGATCATTGTACTCATTGATTTTTCTTACTCAAATAAGAAATTATATTATTTAACAATATGATATCAGAGTAAACATATATATTCTCACTCATTACGAATAAGAATTTTAATATGCTTGGCGGTCGCACATAATTAAGGAGATATCATAAAAATATACTATGTGTGTTGTATTTTTTGTGACACACTTTTTGTTAATAAGTCTCTTTCTGAACGAATGGAATAATTCTATATTTGAAAATTATTTAACTTTAACTTATCATATAATTAACTATTTATAATCACTCAAATGAAGATGACTTATTTTAAATTACGAATTTCAAAAGTCGTATATATAATAGCACGTACCTTTAGTCCTTCGATTGTTGGTATTTATATTTGGTCTTAGCGATATTTGATTAAGTACATTGAACTTTCAATTAATTAAAGTGATACACTTTTAATCATTTTGCTTGTGATCGATTCATTCTTCACAAAAATCACCAAACTACCAACTAGCAAGTATATCACTTAATTACTCATGTGTGATATTAAAATTGTATTGTTACTCAATATTTAAGGATAATATAGTTCTAGAATTAGTCTAAATATATAATATATTTACTACCTAAAGGAATAAAAAATACATATTTTTGTTAACTGAAAATTAAATTTGTGTTAAGTCAAATATCACATGAAAGATTAAAATCAGAATTTAGCAATAAACAACATGACTAATGATGCTATTTATTTTGCCTTTTTTTCTCTTCAATTTCGTGTCAATTAAATACTGCTACACATATATATATATATATATATACAATAAGACGGAACGAATAATTAATTTAAGAAAAAATGTATTCTCTAACAACTTGAAATTTTAAAACAATTTTGGATAAAATATTGTTTCAATAAACTTCAAAATCATCACACAAGGCTATAATAGATGAACAAGTGACCAAAATATTCTTGATTGTCACCTTGTTCAAAAACTATCATTGAGCATACAAAAGATCAATGACCAACACACATATCAAACTTATTATAACTCCTAGCTAGCTAATATTAAAGTACTAATTATTAAAAATTTTGTAGCTTGACTTATAACAACTCTCACTCTCACTAATATTAATCTAGCTCAATTTCACACAACTAATTTGATGCTACTCCATCTAATTAATAATTTAAACTAATAATGGATACTCAAGAAAATTTTATAATTAATGACATTAACCATGAACAAGGCCACTAGATAATGCCATTAACAAAATTGCCGCTTCCTTCTCATCCTGTGGAAAAACGCGATGGATTGCCAAATTATTGCTCAAATTCACAAAGAAATCCTCGAAACAAAGCTTCTTCTTTTGTTGCACATCGTTGTTATTATTATAAGACGATGATGATGATGATGAACCAACACGAGGAGCAGGTGCAGGTACAGGTGCAGGAGTAGTAATAGTAGTGTTACTTAGAAATTTACACCTTTTCTTGAAGGGTACAACATGATTGGTATTCACTTTTGTTATCTTGTGCTTTTGTTGTTGTACCTTTATCTTCATTGTTGTTGTTGTTTCAGTACTAGTGAAATTTGTCCCATTATTTGTTGTTGCTGCTGCTGCTGCCGCTGCTGCTCGCCTTGCTTTTCTTTGTCGAATTCCACATGCGTTACAAAGAGACTGTACCAAAAAAAGAAGAAGGCATAAGCGAGTCAGAAGCAGATTCAAAATTTTAAATACTGGTTAATTTTCAGAAATGTAGCTTATTGAGTTTGAAATTAATTATTTTTATGTATGTACTAAGAAGTTCTAGTCAAAAGTACTAAGTGAGACTAGTTTTTGTGTACTCATGACATGAGTGTTTACTTTTTCCACACTATGTGTTGAAAATGACCTATCCAATAGGTAACTGTCTATAGTAATCTTATTTGGTAATCCAAAAAATGCATAGTAAATCATATGTTTTAATTTATGTTGTTTAGATTCTTATAAAAATATCAGTATGTATGTACTGAATCCTTCAAAACGTAATGTGTTTTTTAGAAATTTGGTATAAATATGACAATATTTTTGGAGAGGTAACAAATTTAATTCCCAAAATCTTTAAATTTAATTGGTATTTTTCTTAACCCTATTGTTAGAACTCCTAGTTCCGCAATAATTGGTCAGTGTATATAAGTTACAACAACAACTATATACCCTTAATTAGTGTAATCTCACAAGTGGGGATCTGGGGAGGGTGTTGTGTATGTAATTTTATTCTTACTGTGGGAAGGTAAAAAGATTATTACTGATAGACCCTCGGCTCAAGTAAAACATATCAGAAAAAAGGTATGAATACTTCATTTGACTCATACAAGAATTAAACAACAATAGTATATTCAATATAATCACATANGGTTAATTTTCAGAAATGTAGCTTATTGAGTTTGAAATTAATTATTTTTATGTATGTACTAAGAAGTTCTAGTCAAAAGTACTAAGTGAGACTAGTTTTTGTGTACTCATGACATGAGTGTTTACTTTTTCCACACTATGTGTTGAAAATGACCTATCCAATAGGTAACTGTCTATAGTAATCTTATTTGGTAATCCAAAAAATGCATAGTAAATCATATGTTTTAATTTATGTTGTTCAGATTCTTATAAAAATATCAGTAGTATGTACTGAATTCTTCAAAAAATAATGTGTTTTTTGAAAATTTGGTGCGAATGCAATAATATTTTTGGAGAGGTCACAAGTTTAAATCCCAAGTCTTTAAATTAATTTGGTATTTTTCTTAACTCTCTTGTTAGAACTAGTAGTTTCGCAATAATTGATCAGTGTATATAAGTTACAACAACAATATACCCTTAATTAGTGTAATCCCACAAGTGGGGATCTGGGGAGGGTGTTGTGTATGTAATTTTATTATTACTATGGGAAGGTAAAAAGATTATTATTGATAGACACTCAGCTCAAGTAAAGCATATCAGGTAGGAATACATCATTTGACTTAGATAAGAACCAACATTAACATATTCAGTATAATCTTACAAGAGTGGTCTGAGAAGGCTAGTACTGTGTATGCAACCTTATTCCTATGTTGTAAAGATAGAGAGACTGTTTTCGATTAACGCTCGACTCAAGTAAAACATATTAGAAAAAGATTAATTAATTACCTTAGGGCCTTTAGGACCACTTCTCCAAAGAGGAGTTTTAGTAGTGTTACAATCAGAACAAACCCTAATTGGGATGATATTGTTGTTGGAAGAGCTGTTGCTGCTGTAATCAGTTTCTATGATCTGTTGCTTTTGATCTTCTAGTTTCAAATTCTTCATTTTTTGCTCTCCTTTTTTCCACAAGGTTAATTTGAGTCCCTTGTTTTTCTTCTCTAGATGATCATGTGATCCACTTGATCTTGAAGCAAAATTATCAACCTATAATAATCCACAAACACTTAATTTGCATATAAAAGATCATGATCCAAGTGATTATATAAAAAAAAATATGACCTTCCAAAAGAAAAAAATAGAGAAAGAATCACGATGATCAGATACTCCTTGTAACGTCTGTACCTCCTTACTTGTACTTTTCCTTTTTACGATGTTATTCAAAAATTTAACTTTACTTAAAGAAGCGAGAAAACCTTTTTCTGTCTAATTAATCAAGCACGCTAGTTGCGACTTAAAAAAACAAAGCTAACTAGCTAGAAATAGAAAGTGTTTCAAAAGGTGTTAACTACCTTCTTACTGACAGCACAACTAGGTATTAACACTCGATTAAAAAATCGTGATCTACATAGAAATTAAAGAAAAAGAACCCTATAATACCTCATGTTGGTGTTGTGGCTGGTGAAATTGATGAGAATGATAATCATATCCACTTTGATCTTGAATATTAGTAGTAGTTGAAATATTGAAGAAAGTTTGACAAGATGAATTTGTAGATGATGAAGAAAATTGATAGTTATTATTATAAGGACTAACAAGAGACATATTATTATTATTATTATTATTATTATTATTATTGTTATGATGACTTAGATAATCATGATGAACTTCATTATTAAGTTCAAAAGGAAATGAAGAAGAAGAAGAAGAATTTGTGTAATTGGGAATCATGGCAAAAAGAAGAGTAAATTTTGTTGTTGAATTTGATCAAAGAAAAATATTGTAACACAATTTTAAAGAGAAATTTAAAGGGGGACAAAGTGAAGGGGGTAATAAAAATTCACGTGACTTGATGACAAACAAACAAACAAATAATTTAAAAGAGACAAAAAAAAGAAGAAGAAAAAAAGAGTAGTATGCTTACCACAAAGATCAAATGGATGTGTGAACCCTATCTTCAAAAGTTTCATGATTATTCGTATTTTAATTAATTAATAATATCATAAAGTCAAAATTTATTGGAAAATATATTATTTTAATGAATAAACAAGTACAATTTAGGCGTTTGGAAAAAGGATATGTCAACCACACATAGAATTTGTCATGTGTACTCCTCAATCATCAAGTGATCATCTAACACCAACTCCTAATTCTCTTTTCTCTAGTAAAGTCTATTTCACTTCTTAATTAGGGTTTTTTGCTTCTTTTTGGTATAACTCTTTGATATTCGAAACTATTTGTTCGATTAATTTGGATTTATATTGATTATAACATAATCCATTAAAAGGGGAAGAGGTTGTGACACCCATGACGATGGGTTCATGAGTTGAATCATGATCGGAGAAGAACTATCAGACTTCTAGACTTGTAAGTTTGAAGAAGGAATGCACATGATACCTTAGACAAATGGTACATGAAAATAGGAAGGGAAATTAAGGTGAAGATCATTATAAGACATAACACAAGTTCATAAATGGTACGCACATTTTCGGGCTTGATGATTGACGTAGCCTAAGGAGAAAATATGTGAGGATGGTTGGATCAAAGTGACAATACATGTCACAGGCTTGAGCTGTGACAAACGGGTCATTCACACAAAAAGCTCTATATGGTCTGTAATGTTTGCCCCTCAAAATCATTGGCCTTTAATCTCATTCATCTCACCACATCCCTCTCTCGATAGACGTTAACTATTGTTGGATGATCATGTAAGATACAAATTCATGTTTATGAGCCAGGATTCATATGATAGAGATTATTTTTTTTTAGGACTTATCTTATATATACACCATCCTTTTTTTTTTCTTTCATATTATATCTTGGCTAGAAATTGTCCAGGTGGGCTGGAACCCTTTGTCGCAACTCTCGAGAAGCTAGAAAGTACCCATATGGCTTATGAATTGTGGTACACCATTCACAAGTATTCCAAAGTGTTCGTTACATAAATATCAATGTNACATGAAAATAGGAAGGGAAATTAAGGTGAAGATCATTATAAGACATAACACAAGTTCATAAATGGTACGCACATTTTCGGGCTTGATGATTGACGTAGCCTAAGGAGAAAATATGTGAGGATGGTTGGATCGAAGTGACAATACATGTCACAGGCTTGAGCTGTGACAAACGGGTCATTCACACAAAAAGCTCTATATGGTCTGTAATGTTTGCCCCTCAAAATCATTGGCCTTTAATCTCATTCATCTCACCACATCCCCCTCTTGATAGCCGTTAACTGTTGTTGGATGATCATGTAAGATACAAATTCATGTTTATGAGCCAGGATTAATATGATAGAGATTTTTATTTTTTTTAGGACTTATCTTATATATACGCCATCCTTTTTTTTTCTTTCATATTATATCTTGGCTAGGAATTGTCCAGGTGGGCTGGAACCCTTTGTCGCAACTCTCGAGAAGCTGGAAAGTACCCATATGGCTTATGAATTGTGGTACATCCACAAGTATTCCAAAGTGTTCGTTACATAAATATCAATGTATCAAATTCCGCCATTTATAAAATAAAAAAGTGGACTATGTAAGTTTAATATTTATTATACTCCATTGTGATTTATTTTTTTTACCATAATTTATTCATTTGTTCATTTCTTTAAATATCTCATACTACAACAACAACATCATGTGCATGTCAAGTGGTCTAAAAAAGATAGATTTGCATGGCAATAATTTCATATTTGCCATATTAGTATTGCCAAAATTTGCATTGAATGCTGTGCAGGCTAAGGACAATATTAATTTAATTTCCTATATATATAATTAATCTTAAAAACTATATGTAAGGTTAAAAAGGTAAAAAAAAAAAAGCTTATATACCGTTAATAAAAATGAGTTAGATCGTACAAATTTACATTCAATTTATAATTATAAAAGTTTCTATAAGAGGAATGTTTTCGATAAAAAATATCACTTTTTAAGTTGGAGGCTCGATAATTACTTTCACTTTATCAAATTTAAATTTTCAAAAAATGAAATTTAATTAAACACCGCCTCCAAGCAAAACGGCTATTTTAAGCCACTGAAAATAGTGAAAGCTACGTTTTGTTATTATTATTGTTTTTATTGCAAGTAGCTCACATGAGGAAACAATGATATTTTCCTTTCAAAAAATACCTCGAAATCCACTCTCTAACTCTTCTCCGCATCCACCCCCCCCCCCCCCCCCCCCCCCCCCCCCCCCCCCCCCCCC
>NC_064285.1:65231299-65276873 GCF_019186545.1 Solanum stenotomum
CCCCCCACCCCACCCCACCCCCACTACACACACGAAAAAAAAATAGAGATCGAGTTTAAGAATTATAAATGATATTGTGCATAATCAGATCATTTATATGATTCGAAGCATTGTACGTGTAATCGAGTTTAAGGATTATAAATGATAATTGTGAAAAATATTTATATATAATCAGATTATTATATGATGTTGAAGCGCATGTGTGATTATCTCATCTAGAGAACACACATTTTTGTTAGTTTATTAATTATTTTATATGTTATGTCTTAATATGCACCATGCACCCTTGTTAATCTAAAGATCAGACATTTAGTTATTTTGAATGCGACATTTTTATTTGTTATGATATCATATTGATTAAATAATATGTGACTCGTCATTTCATTCATTAACGAAATTAGAATTTTTACTAAGATCATGTGTTAAAATATAAAGGAGTAAATAAAAAAAAAACAAGTCAATATTTCGTGTATGTATATATATAAAAAGGAATTTTCTCCCAAATGCACAATTTTCGATGAACAGATGTCAACTGAATACATGTACTAGGTGGTGGAGTCAAGAATTTCGAATAAGGAGTGTCAAAATATAAATAAAAATCGTGTATATATATATATATATACATAAAATAATATTTTTACCTAGCTAGTAGCTATATATCCCTCAAGTATATATGACTCTGTGTACTAACGGCTTTATCACTGATCTTATCTAATAGCTTAAGCTGTATGAAAAATCACTAGTTAATTACTCCGTATTATTATGGCTCAATATACAATACTTATGTACAAGTAAATGCCTATGATCAATATTGCTCTGGTAACAAGAAAAATGGCAATAGACAAACTACAATAGATTACACTATATTAATAGTGTGATTTTTATTTTATTTTTTACATTATAAGTGCTATAACTAAAATCCTAAATTTGAAAACAACCCCAAAAGCAACTCTACATTAGTAACCTTCTACTTAATTTATTGATTTAATGAATAATATGTCTTGAAATATTTTCATATATCATTGGGTTTTGGTGGATAACTGCGGGATTTCTTCATTCTTGACTAGAAATTTTGGGTTCGAAAAACAAAGAATTAAAAGATTTTTTTAGGGAGTGTTGCCTTTATATATAAATGAGTCTTGCTATGTATGAATTCGAATTTACTTCAAGAGTAGAAGAGGAGAAGTCGTTCCACATTGGCTATCCAACGTTAATTATTGTGGGCACGATAACTGATACACCAGAGATGTGTTCTTCCATGTTCTCTCATACTAGGGAAAGGCCGCTCTAACGCCTACATTGTTGGGTATATAGCAAGAGTTAATGGGAAATGGAGGGAAGATGAAAAGAGAGGAACTTGAAAAGTTGGGAACTTGAAAACTCCTCTTATGCTTTAGTAAAAAGGCATTTCTCCCTCATCGGTGGTGGAAAGAAAAATAAAAGAGTTTAAATAGAGAAACACTTCTATTAATTGTTAAAAGGGTTGGAAAGAGGGACCCCCCTCGCGTCCTTGTCGCTCGGCTTGGCTTCGGCTTCAGATTCAGATTCGGAAAATGATCGAGAGATTATTTTTCGAGAAAGTACCGTTTGAAAGATTGAAAACTTTCAAGAATGGTCGTGTGGATTCTGAAAGGTTGCAACCTTTCGGAACCGGTTCCTCTTGGCTATAAATACCACTGATTCTTCAGACTTTTTCCTTACGAATTTTTCTGATTTCTTCTTCTTCTTCTTCTGCACAAAGTTTCTTCGTGCACTTTAACTGCCATTGAGTGACTCGCTGACACCAACAATTTGGGAATCAATACTCTGGTGATTGAGATCATTCTATCCTAGGAGGACATATTCCAAATCAGACCTCAGATACTAGAGGAGAATAATTTCCTTAAGGGGACACTGTGCATTCAATGGGCTTGATCTTTTTCCGTTCTGTTTTTCCAGATTCTGGTATGTATTACAGATTTTAATTTTTTGTGAATTAATTTCTGTTCTTCTGTTTCATCACTGGTTCATTGGAAACTTTGGTAACTTCGTGTTTCTAAAAAGTTTCTGGTAATCAGTGCTACCGTTTTAAACACAAATTGGCAACAATCTTAAGGAAATTATTTTATTTTATTTTAATCTGTGTTTCTGGTGGAGACAAAAACCTTCGTGGTTTTATACTCCTATTAAGTTTGCAATATAATTTATTGCTTACTGAGTCATTTGTATCAATTTCTGTTTATTACAGATTCTGATTCTGAAATGACAAATGATAATGTTATGATGGTTGTTGCTGCACCAACCCTAACTGTTGTACCACCAGCAGAGAAACCTGGAAAATTTTCTGGTGTGAATTTCAAAGGATGGCAGCAACGAGTATTTTTCTAGCTTACCACTCTTGGTCTGCAGAAATTTACCAATGAAGTAACACCGGTGCCTGCTGCTGAAATGCAAGACAGAGAAAAAATCATGATTATTGAAGTATGGAAACAGGCAGACTTCCTATGTAAGGGCTACATTTTGAGTGCTTTAGAGGATGGCTTATATAATGTCTATAGTGCAATGAGAACTTCGAAAGAATTGTGGGATGCACTTGAGAAGAAATATAAGACAGAAGATGCATGCTTAAAAAAGTTTGTGATCGCAAAATTTTTAGACTATAAAATGTCAGATAGTAAAACTGTTGGATCACAAGTGCAGGAACTTCAACTTATTTTCCATGATCTGATTGCTGAGGATATGGTAGTAAATGAAGCTTTTCAAGTCGCTGCAATGATCGAGAGAATTACCTCCTTCATGGAACGACTTCAAGAATTATTTAAAGCACAAACATAAGGAAATAAAGCTTGANACATAAGGAAATGAAGCTTGAAGATCTTGTGATTCGGCTCAAGATTGAGGAAGATAATAAAATCGCCGAAAAGAAGTCTCGTAAGAGTTCGACAGTAATTGGAGTTAATATTGTTGAAGAAGCTCCTACCAAAGACAAGAAGAGAAAGAAGTCCAACGGACAGGAGTCAGAACAGGCCAAGAAGAAATTCAAGGGCAACTGTTACAATTGTGGTAAGGCTGGTCATAAGTCTTTTGATTGTCGTGCTCCAAGAAAGGACAAAGACAAAGACAAAAGCAAAGGCTAAAGTCAAGCAAACATCGTGGAAAAGATGGAATATGCAGATGACCTCTGTGCAATGATCTCGGAGTGCAACTTAGTTGGAAATCTCAAGGAGTGGTTTCTCGACTCAGGTTCCACTCGACATATTTGGTTTGCGAAAGAAGCCTTTGCAACATACACTCATGCTGAGTTTGACGAAGATTTGTTCATGAAAAACACAGCAACAACAAGGATTGCAGGAACTGAGAAAGTAATGTTGAAAATGACATACGATAAGGTGTTGACTTTGAACAACGTTCTACATATTCCTACTATTAGGAAGAATTTAGTTTCTGGTGCACTGCTCGTTAAGAACGAGTTTAAGTGTGTCCTAGTTAGTGACAAAGTTGTAATAAGTAAGAATGAGATGTTCTTAGGAAAGTGCTACCTCAATGAGGGCCTTTTCAAACTGAATGTAATGGTTGTTGACAGTATTAATAAGAATTTTGTTTCTGTTTACTTATTGGAGTCAAATGATTTATGCATGCCCTTTTAGGACATGTAAATTACAAAGCCTTGCGAAAATTGATTACTTTAGAAGTACTGCCTGATTTCAAATGCAATAAATTGAAATGTTAAATTTGTGTGGAAAGTAAGTTTGTTAAACATCCTTATAAGTCTGTTGACAGGAATTTAAAACCTTTAGACTTAATTCACACAGATATATGCAATATGAAGTCAATACCATGTCGTGGTGGGAAAAAGTATTTTATAACTTTTATTGACGATTGCACTCAATTATGTTATGTATATTTGCTTAATAGTAAGGATGAAGTAATTGATGCATTTAAGAAATACAAATATGAAGTAAAAAATCAATTGAATCTAAAGATAAAAATGATTTAGAGTGATAGGGATGGAGAATACGAATCTCCTTTTGCAGATATATGTTTGGAATATGGTATTATCCATCAAACTACTGCACCCTATACACCACAATCCAATGGTGTGGCTGAACGGAAGAATAGAACATTAAAGGAAATAATGAATGTCTTGATAATCAATTTTGATTCACCGCGAAATCTATAGGGAGAAGCCATCCTTACGGCTAACAAGATACTCAATAGGTTACCCCGTAGCAAAACGCAATCGATTCCATATGAGTTATGAAAAGGAACGAAACCCAACTTGAAATATTTCAAAGTGTGAAGCTGTCTAGCCAAGGTAGAGGTTCATTTACCCAAGAGGGTGAAAATTGGACCCAAAACAGTGGATTGTGTATTTATTGGATATGTTGTGAACAGTAAGGCCTGTCGATTTTTGGTTCACAAATCTGATTATCCTGAAATTCATGTGAATACGATAATTGAGTCAGATAACGCTGAGTTCTTTGAACACATTTATCTGTATAAAACTGAATGTGAGTCGACAAGTGAAAGACCTAAACGACCATGAGAAGAATCAATGGAAAATACACTACCTAATGAGGATCAAAGGTGTAGTAACCGCCAATGAAAATCCACGTCTTTCGGTCCAGATTTTGTGGCATTCTTGCTTGAAAATGAGCCTCCAACATTTAAACCAAGTTATGTCTTCGTCTGAGTCAATCTATTGGAAAGAAGCAATCAATAGTGAAATCGAATCAATTTTAAGTAATTATACTTGGGAATTGGCTGATCTTCCTCCAGGAAATAAACCTTTAGGATCAAAGTGGATCTTTTAAAGGAAAATGAAAGTCGGTGGGACTGTTGACAAATATAAGACTAGACTTGTAGTCAAAGGATGCAGACAAAAGAAAGGTCTGGACTACTTTGATACATACTCTCCAGTAACAAGGATAACATCAATTAGGATGTTAATAGCACTAGCGGCAATGCATGATCTTAAAATCTACCATATGGATGTAAAGACAGCCTTCTTAAATGGCGAGTTGGAGAAAGAAATTGGAACAATCTGAAGGGTTTCTGGTTCCTGGTAAAGAAGAGAAAGTGTGCAGACTTGTGAAGTCGCTTTATGGGCNGTTGACAAGAATTTAAAACCTTTAAGACTTAATTCACACAGATATATGCAATATGAAGTCAATACCATGTCGTGGTGGGAAAAAGTATTTTATAACTTTTATTGACGATTGCACTCAATTATGTTATGTATATTTGCTTAATAGTAAGGATGAAGTAATTGATGCATTTAAGAAATACAAATATGAAGTGAAAAATCAATTGAATCTAAAGATAAAAATAATTCAAAGTGATAGGGATGGAGAATACGAATCTCCTTTTGCAGATATATGTTTGGAATATGGTATTATCCATCAAACTACTGCACCCTATACACCACAATCCAATGGTGTGGCTGAACGGAAGAATAGAACATTAAAGGAAATAATGAATGTCTTGATAATCAATTTTGATTCACCGCGAAATCTATAGGGAGAAGCCATCCTTACGGCTAACAAGATACTCAATAGGTTACCCCGTAGCAAAACGCAATCGATTCCATATGAGTTATGAAAAGGAACGAAACCCAACTTGAAATATTTCAAAGTGTGAAGCTGTCTAGCCAAGGTAGAGGTTCATTTACCCAAGAGGGTGAAAATTGGACCCAAAACAGTGGATTGTGTATTTATTGGATATGTTGTGAACAGTAAGGCCTGTCGATTTTTGGTTCACAAATCTGATAATCCTGAAATTCATGTGAATACGATAATTGAGTCAGATAACGCTGAGTTCTTTGAACATATTTATCTGTATAAAACTGAATGTGAGTCGACAAGTGAAAGACCTAAACGACCACGAGAAGAATCAATGGAAAATACACTACCTAATGAGGATTATAGGCGTAGTAACCGCCAATGAAAATCCACGTCTTTCGGTCCATATTTTGTGGCATTCTTGCTTGAAAATGAGCCTCCAACATTTAAAGCAAGTTATGTCTTCGTCTGAGTCAATCTATTGGAAAGAAACAGTCAATAGTGAAATCGAATCAATTTTAAGTAATTATACTTGGAAATTGGCTGATCTTCCTCAAGGAAATAAACCTTTAGGATCAAAGTGGATCTTTCAAAGAAAAATGAAAGTCGGTGGGACTGTTGACAAATATAAGACTAGACTTGTAGTCAAAGGATGCAGACAAAAGAAAGGTCTGGACTACTTTGATACATACTCTCCAATAACAAGGATAACATCAATTAGGATGTTAATAGCACTAGCGGCAATGCATGATCTTAAAATCTACCAGATGAATGTAAAGATAGCCTTCTTAAATGGCGAGTTGGAGAAAGAAATTGGAACAACCTGAAGGGTTTCTGGTTCCTGGTAAAGAAAAGAAAGTGTGCAGACTTGTGAAGTCGTTTTATGGGCTCAAGCAAGCACCCAAACAATGACATGCTAAATTTGATCAAACAATGTTGGCAAATAGATTCAAGATTAATGAATATGATAAGTGTGTTTACATTAAAACGTTCCGAATCATGAAGCCATTGTTTGTCTGTATGTTGATGACATGTTAATAATGAGTAAATATATTGACGATATAAATGTTACTAAGCGCATGATGTCCAACAAGTTCGATATGAATGACTTAGGAGTTGCTGATTTGATCTTAGGGATCAGGATTCTCAAAACTCCTCAAGGACTAGCATTAGCTCAATCTCATTATAGTGAAAGAGTATTGGATAAGTTCAAGTACTTGAATTTTAATGTTGTCAAAACTCCAATTGACTTAAGCTTTACATTTCAAAAGAATGAAGGTGAAAGTGAATCTCAATTGGAATATGCTAGAGTGTTGGGAAGTTTGATGTATATTATGAATTATACATGACCAATTATAACATGTGCTATTAGCAAACTGAGTCGATTCACTAGTAATTCGAATCAAACTCACTAGATGGCAATGAAACGTGTGTTGGGGTATCTGAAACATACATAGCACTATGCTTTGCATTATAATAAATATCCTGCCGTGATTGAAGGATATAGTGATGCAAATTGGATCACCGTGTCAAATGAAGTAAAATCCACAAGTGGTTATGTGTTTACACTTAGTGGATGAGCAGTCTCTTGGAAATCGTCCAAACAAACATGTATCGCTCGCTCCATAATGGAATCTAAATTTATTGCTTTAGATAAGGCTGATGAAGTTGAATGGCTCCGAAATTTCTTAAAGGATATTTCATTATGTCCCAAACCTGTGGGACCTATTTGCATAATTGTGATAGTCAAGCAACAATAGGTAGGGCAGTGAACGTCATGTACAATGGGAAGTCTCGTCATATATGACGGAGACATAACATCGTAAGACAATTGCTCTCTAGGGAATTATCACAAGTAACTATGTAAAGTCAAGTGATAATGTGTCAGATCTACTAACGAAAGGCCTAGTGAAAGAGACAGTTAAAAGATCATCTAAGGGAATGGGTTTACGGCTTAGGACAAGTCAGCATGGGGGTAACTCTATTTAGTAGACTGGAGATCCTAAGAGCTAGATTCAAGGAGAAAAATAAAGTTGTGATTGACGGTTCGACATTGCCAATCAACTCAATCCATTCTCATGATGAAGACAATGTTCAGGAACAAGGTTAAGACTTTAAGGCTTGTTAATGAGTTAATAAAGCTTAAAGTTTTTAATGATTTGCTAAGTTTGGCAGATTTAACCAAATAGTGTATCTACGAGATGACACTGTTAGAAATCACCTATGTGATTGTGAAGTTTAAGCCGTTTCAAAGAGAATTTTATGTCAAAAATATATTATCTATACACTCATGAAACCATGAGGTGTTTATGGCTGAAACGAACACAATCGTAAGAACCATAAATGGTAAAAGGTTAATTGTGTGACATATGGTTGTCTAGGTATACATCAAAGCTCAGCGGTTCAAAGATATCGCATCTACCGATTGACAGAGTATATCCGACATATGCTCACTATGGGACCTACTTATCCAGATGCAATTGATCCTTGCTTGTAAAGTACGCATTCGTCCGTGCATTCCTTATGTTATAACCATTCCCCATTCATGTGGGGGATTGTTGGGTATATAGCAAGAGTTAATGGGAAATGGAGGGAAGATGAAAAGAGAGGAACTTGAAAAGTCCTCTTATGCTTTAGTAAAAAGGCATTTCTCCCTCATCGGTGGTGGAAAGAAAAATAAAAGAGTTTAAATAGAGAAACACTTCTATTAATTGTTAGAAGGGTTGGAAAGAAGGACCCCCCTCGCGCCGTTGTCATCTCGGCTTCGGCTTTGGAAAATGATCGATCAAGTTATTTTTGGACAAAGTTTGTTTTAATTATTTAGTTAATTATTTTTTTAATTAAGTAAAATAAATTAAATGGCCAAAACGTTTCAATTAATTAGTTAATTAACCGAAACGTTCTGACCCAACCCGGATCCGTGCGCGACCAGTTTTATTTAAACTTTCTCGTTTTATTTGAATTTTCCGCCATTGGAACTGACTGTTCTGAAAAGTTGCAACTTTCAGGAACAACCATGACCGCTTGAAAGGTTGCAAACTTTCAAGAATGGTCGTGTGGATTCTGAAAGGTTGAAACCTTTCGGAACCAGTTCCTCTTGGCTATACATACCACTGATTCTTCAGACTTTTTCCTTACGATTTTTTCTGATTTCTTCTTCTTCTACTGCACAAAGTTTTTCGTGTACTTTACTGCCGTTGAGTGACTCGCTGACACTAACGTTTTGGGTATCCATACATTGGTGATTGAGATTATTCTATCCTGGGAGGACATATTCCAAATCAAACCTCAGATACTAAAGGGAATAATTTCCTTAAGGGGACATTGTGCATTTAGTGGGTTTGATCTTTTTCCGTTCTGTTTTTCCAGATTTTGGTATGTTTTACAGATTTTAGTTTTTTGTGAATTAATTTATGTTCTTCTGTTTCATCACTGATTCATTGGAAACTTTGGTAACTTCGTGTTTCTGCAAAGTTTCTGATAATCAGTGCGACTATTTTAAACACAGATTGACAACATACATTAAATATAGACTAAACCGTCTCACGATTATCTCCCAAAGTAAATATCAAATATCAAGTGAAAATTCAAAAAAAGTAAAGTATATATTTTCATATGGATCTGAGCATTTTAGGCCCACTGGGCACCTCTTGCATTGATCTGTTACTGTTACTGCCATAAGAGTAAGGATATTTGATAACTTCTTTTTGTACTTTTACATCATTTAATTTCATTCTTGTTCTTTTCCTATGATAATTAAATATGTATATATTATACCTTTAAAATTATTACAAGTACACCATTGATTCCTTTCATATTTACTCTCTCTCTATATATATATTCTATTGCAATAAGAGTGAAAGATAAAGAAACGTCTTTATCGAAGTTAAGCTATATATATTGATAGTATATATATACAAGAAACTAATAGTAAGTTTAATTTAATTAATTGTAGCAAGTTACTACTTTATATTTTTAGCTTGAGTAATTATATGCTAATGTAAGCCCATTTAACTTGATATCTAGTTTCAATGTTTTCGATGGATAAGACTTAAACTCATAAAGTATTAAAGGGTCTAATTTTATATAAATAAAAAGTGTAAAAAAAACATTTTACATATTGGTTTATTCTCTCCTAGCTATAGCCCTTTGTCTTCCTAATGAACTTATGTAGATACTAGACAGTTAGCTATTCAATATTGATATGTCAATAATTTTAAATTTTGATTCTGTCACTGATCTCTCGAATATATTAAAGTTGTGGATAAAATTTATAGAGATGTAGGTAAATATATTTGCCTAAAATTAATAAGTATTCACTACAACAAATAATAAAAAAATAGTGGAGATAATATAATTTTCATTATATTATATTTGTCTGCAATAATAAATATGTGTATTTATAATCCACACTCTATATAAATGATGCTAAAAACTTAATACAATTACCGCTAAAAGGAAAATATATGGCCACTAATTTTAAATCCTCTTAACTTCATCCCCTTATCTCTTTTATATATTTACTTAAAATTCTGATTTCGACACCAATTTTTATTTTGTGAATATATCGAAATTGAATGAACTCAATATAAATGCAAGACTAACAGCATTAATAGAAGACTGAAAAATATTTCCACCACATATAAAAATAATAATTAAACATATCTATAGGAACAGTAAAATGCATGAAAAATGCCACTTATATAGGATATGACATTATACCAATTGCCTAAAAGGAAACTTTGGATAACACTTAAATAAAACCAAATGAAAAAAGAAATACTTTGTCTTTACATTAGCAAGATAATATATATACTGTTGATGATCAGTACTCTTCATTTGATTTTATGAGAAGATTAGTTTATAATCACATAAATTAATAAATAAAATTGTATCATAAATTTTAAAAGTTTGATCTTATTCAAAGAGATAAATCACAAATATTATAAGGATATGATTTGATCTACAACAATCATAATTGAGGTACACTTGATCTCACAACCTCGAAGAATATAGATTCACATCGAATAAACATTGAAATCGAACTCATTCATCCTTTTAACTACGCATAGGGATGTGATCATTTACAACTAAGGAAAATAAAATTAAATGTCTACCACAAGGTGAGAGAATCTTATAATATGAACTATTAGAGATAGAGTCAAAAGTATAAATTTATAGATACTAGATTACAATTTTAATACTTATTGAGTCCTAAATCGATTATTTGTACATATTAAATAATTTTTTAAACATCAATACAACGTTTAAGTCAAAGTACAATCTTGAGTTCTCCCAAACACATAACTATTACTCTTTCATTTTTTTTCAAACTTATTCTGAAAATGATTTTTTTGAGTCGATGATCTTTTCAAAACAATCTCTCTACATACACTTCATTAGCTTCAGATCCTACTAAATACGTTATCGTTATATTTTGATCAACATGATTGTTTTTTAGCCTTTAAATTTCATATTAAATTAAAGTACATTACATAAATTGTGACGAAAAAATCAATCAAGAGGTGAGGAATAAAAATAATAAAAGACAAGGAACTTTTTTTAATTAATATTATAAGAGAATAAAATGGAATTTTATACGATGAATAAAGATGCTACGTAAGAGGTTTATGAATCACAGGCTGTAGGGTGGAGGAGACAGGGATAGAGACATTATGGGTAAAGAAATGATCATATAATATTTGTCATAACATAATATATGTCCAAATTGAGGTTGTTTTCATATTGGTTGCTTCAAATCTTAGGGGCCATAGGCAATTTTTGCTACATGACGTTTATGTCCAATGTCAAAAAATTAAAGGTCCCCTTTTAAGTTTTTTTTCTTGTGTCCCCACACAAATATTATATGGAGTATGGTTTCGATACGATCATAGCTGAGTCAGAAATTTTAGTAACAATAATTTGGGATTTGAATTTGTGATTTGAAGCAATCTTGAATATTGACAATAGTGGAAGTGATGGATGCATGGTGGGAAAGCGGTGTTATGGGGGCATTTATTCATCGGAATTTTTTTACTTTTTTGTATAAAATGTGGGTAAAATTAAAAAAATTCTTGAAGATAAAAAAATAATCAAATTCAAATCTTGAATCAATCTTTTTGTTGCTACATTAATTACAAGATTACTTTGTTTTAAGGGGATTTCACAAAAAATTAAAAATTAAAAATTAAAAAAATATATATATGCAAAGTCAGGATTTAAAGCTTATTGTTTCAAGAGTTTAATCTTTTTAAGTTGAGGATTATATGGTAGGAGCGCCCTTCATGGTGGATTAGATGAGAAAGGCGAGATTGCGATGGTTCGGGCATGTGAAGAGGGGATGTATATATATATATCTAAATGAGGTGGTGTGAGGTGTTGGCTATGGTGGATTTTAGGAGAGGTATAGGTAGATCAAAGAAGTATTGAGGAGAGGTGGTTATACAAGACATGACACACCTATATTTACCGAGAACATGATCCTGAATAAGAGGATATGAAGGTTGAGAATTAGAGTAGAAGATTAGTAAGTAGTCATGTTTCCTTTACTAGTACTCTCTTACTATTTTATGTTGTTTCCTCTACTTCAGTTATCTTCTTATTTATCGTTGTTGTTATCTTTTTCTCCATTATTTTCTATATAAATAATTTCTTCACTATTATATTTCTTTTTCTTACTAATTTTGTTATGCTTAATTATATGAGTCGATGATTTATCGAAAACAACATTTCTACCTCCACAAGATAAAGGTAAAATTGTGTGCATATCACTATCTCAAAGTCTTATTTGTAAAATTACATTGGTATGTTACTGTTGTTAGGTTTCAAATAACTATTTTGTACACATTGAGTAAATTTCTTCAAATCAATACAAAGTTGAAATCAAAACTATTAGCTTCTCCTAAAATCGTAAGTTATACTCTAGCTTCGCCTTCGCTCCTTTCATAATATAAATTTTTTGACAAAGTAAACTTAATTAAACTTATGGCTTCGTCGTTTGTTCAACAATTTCAATTGATCCAGATTATTTTTTAATAAATACTAAGTTTTGAATTCGTAATTCAAAAGTATTATAATTTTGCTAATTCTTTTTAAATATTAAATCGATCAAATTCAAATTCTGAATACGCATCAAAGTCTGTTTTGGTACTCAGCCTTTCTGATCGGTAAAGTTGTATGGTGGCAGTTGCAGGGTATCCAGTTCATGGGCTCAAAGAGGATAATTGTAGTATGGGGCAGCTTTTTCTTTCTTATAAATAAATAATGTTACTTGTTTAATTGATGTATAGTTTTTTTTTTATATTAAATAATAAATTTGGAAATAAAAATAGTTGATGTTGAGAGTAAAATAAGAAAAAGACAATTATTTATCTTGATATATTAAAAATGATAAATAAAAATAAAAATTTATTCTTAAAATAGTGAACAAATTAAAATGAAAGAGCGAAACCAGCCCACCTGGAATCATCTAATTATTAGAATTTAGAGCCATTGGATCTTGTGTATATATCCGTTTTGTTCCTTCTATTTTAGGTTTTCTTAATTTTTCGATCCTTACTCGAAGCCACCATTTAAGTTTTGACCTTGTTAAAAAAAAAGTGTTAAAATAAATTTGTGATCAATATTAAATAACGAAATCCTGACAAGTTGTTAGGATTATAAATAAATAGGTAAAACTTATCAGAAAACTATTGTGATTTCAAGGTCGTCAATTTTTTTCACAAATCCTAATATATTTTAAATTGATAAGCTAAACTAAACTTGTCAAAAATTACTTTCGGATTGTTGATCCCCCCTTGCTCAATTTTAAATGAGTATCCTTTCGAATAAAAATAGGAAATTACCGAATGGTCTTGAATTGTTGATCCCCCCTCGCATGATTAGCAAACGTATATCAACATCAAAAGTAAAAAATGTCGTCTATAGAGCAGAACTTGTTAAACTTAAAATTTTATTCATGAAGCTAGGGAAGTCAAAAGTTCAGAGTTCAAACTAGTCATTTCCAAGTCGTTCTTGTAAATCACTCGAAAAAACCCAAGTCAATTCATGTTGGGCTGAAGGTAGATGGTCAAAGCCCAATTTTGCATTGGGCTAAGAAAAAGAAAAAAGGACAAATTACTTAACTACACTCCTTTACTTACCTTAATATCCATTTATCTCTACTTATTTCAAAAATTTTGAAAATCCCTTATTTTACTATGTATCCGGCATGTATCCCGTGCACAACGCTATTTATCCCGCATGTATCCCATGCACAACGCTATGTATCCCGCTATGTGGAATGTATCAAACCTAATGTATTCCATGCACAACGCTATGTATCCCACTATGTGGAATGTATCAAACCTAATGTATCCCGTGCACAACACTATGTATCCCGCAAACATCATTTTTAAGGGATTTTTGGTAAATAGAAAACTAGAAGGGATAGGATGTTATTTAGTATTTATATTATGTGGTTCCTACAATTTATACAAGAAAAAAAGCTTTTGTTATGCAAGACAAATGGATTGGTCCATTGAAGCCCAATGTCCTTTTAGGAGGGCATGTATTGGGCCTACCAAAATGTGGGTTCAAAGCCCAAACATTTTAGTTTAGAATACCAAATACACATAATATTCAATAAGACTGTTCTTCCAAAGCGCGCTCCATTCATTCTACTCACAATAATTCAATAAATTCTCTATCGTTTTCATAGAGCATGGAAACGATGACGTGGGGGCGATTACCCTGAATAACTTCGCTTGCTTGGAGGTATCCGGATACTCACACAACACAACAGACAAACAGAGTCAAGCCCAACCATCTACATTCAGGAAATATATAGGCATGATGTTCACATGAATCCGATACTTTCTATACGGATTATAAATTTATATGTAAAATTTTTAACAACAGTGAATTTAGTGCTAAATATTTTAGAGATAGAGTTAATTAGAACTTAAATTTTGAATCTGCCTTCGTGCTCCAGACACAAATGATAGCAACAACAGTTGCAAAAATAAAGTTTTTGGATAGGCTTCTCATGAAAATGACCATGCAAAAGTTGTTTCTTGAAACTAATTACCCATTACGTAACCATAAAATGTCTTTTTTCCTCTTTACAAATGTTTACTCAAAACTTCTCACTCCTTCCGTCTCAATTTATAAAACAGTGTTTGAATTTTTTGAGTTATATATATATATATTTTTTTTAAAAAAATAAAATAAAATATTAAATCATTAATTGTTATAATTAATGCAATTTTATGTAAATTTCAAATATACTTAAATTTTATTTAGAAAAACAAAAAAAATTCCTATGCGATATATTTTGAATTTTGAAAAGCGGAAAGTTTTACGTAAAGATAATAATAAATTTTGAGGTGGCTATAGCTTTTGTCTTTGTTACGCAAAGATTTTTAATCAATACCACTAAATATGCAAAGTATTTAATCAAAAAATTAGTGACTCATATTTTGCAACGTGTTGCATTAAAAAATATTTATAGAATTGCTTTTGGAATTTCTTATCCTAAAATTGTGACTAAAATTTAAATATGTGCTGACTATGCACAACTTTTGTTGGGATTTGTTGATCTTTTGGGTACGTAACATTGTGAAAGATTTTCAATATCATCTATCAGGTCAAATCATCAAGAATGAAGCGTATAATATAAGAATTTGTAAGTATAAGACCCCATAATTTACGAGGTAATGTCTTATAAATCTATTTGACTATAAAATCATAGTAAAATCGCTTTTAATTTAGGTTAATCTTTACGACGATAATAATTAGCGTACAATTATTCTTAATACAATAATATATATTATGTAGGTTCGTAAAAAATATTCTAATGGAGTGTTTGTCCATATTGAGCAAAACAAATGCTTTTGAGTAGCAACTAAAATTTGTTATTCAGAATTTAAAATAAATAGCTTTATGCGGAAGTACTTTTGAAATCTTGATTACGTACAAAATATATTAATATTGATAAAAATATTTTTTAAAATTGATTAACCAAATACAACTATTCTCCAAAAATAATTTTCAAAATAAGCAAATTCTTGAAATTTTAACTTATGATCAATTTTAGAAATCTTTCTATATTCAATAAGTAAAAATAATTTTCAAAATAAGAAAATTCTTGAAATTTAACTTATGATTAATTTTGGAAATCCTTCTATATTCAATAAGTATATAACAATATATTTTGTCTTTATTCAATAAGTAACAATAAGCAATTGTTATTTGGCTTGTACTTTTTTCAATCAATATCAAAAGGAATTCAATTTTTCTTTTTCTTCCTCGTAAAATTATAATATATAAATAATATTTCTTAATATACATAGAGAGATAAATTAGTGAATCTTGTTTATAATCACACCTTCTATAGTAGTTATTATATATATTTATAATAATAGTTTACTATTGTAGTAAAAAATATTCAGACAAATAAAAATAGAAATAAAGTTTGTAATTTTGCATATATTCATTCTTTTTAGATTTCACCCGTCGAGCAATATTTGGTATATTATTAATGTTATTGAACAACGTCTTATTATAATAACCAAAAAAAATTCAAACAAATAAAGTTATTATAAAGAGATATTCAAAATTTATTTTAGGTTATGGTTAAATTTTCAACCTGCAAATTTAACATTCTAGAATATATTTTGGAATTACCTTAAAAAAATTTATTTCGCTACTAATTTCGATTTGAAGCTAGTGTCCCACCCCTTTTAACCCACTATTTAAATTTTGTCCTATTTTTAAATATTTTGCAAACATAGAATTTTAGAAATTACCCTTCTAAACAACATTAAACCTAGATCAAATTGTTGCTCATGAGATCAATTTTACAGATAAAATATTAAACGGTCACCTTGCGTCTTCTAATAATTTATAAAATTTTAGACCTTAATTTAACATTTTCTTATAAAATCTCCAGTTTACTCAAAATGAGTTTCGAAGTTGTGAACTAAATCTTTTTTATAAATTGCACGCAAAAATAATAATAATATATATAAAAAAATATTTTCTAAGCAATTATCTCAAAAAACGACACAATTACCAGACATGAAAAATTATGTTTTGAGAAATATTACATAACTAAAAGTGGTCCTAATTTACATCCTTATGAATGAACCATATGAATCTCGTATGAAAATTGATTTAATTATTAGTCTTAACGATAGCAAAATATTTCTAAAATGTTCATGAACAATACATACTTATGTTAATTGACAATATCTTCCATATCTTTCGTTGGATTATCAACCGATCGTTAGTATTAAAATACGTTATTTACCGGAGAGAATTACTTATGTCCATATCCACTCCTCTAATCAGAAATTAATCTCAAATGCTAATGATTTATTGGTTAAGAAAAATTTAATAACATAGGGTTGGCAAAAATGAAGAAAATTTGTGTGAAAACTTCAAAAGACAGACAAAAAAATTCAAAGAGTTGGTAGTAGTTGAACAAATACTGATCAAGATGCCCAATAATTACCTTTTTAAAATTTTTTAATTATGTACTATAATTAAATTAAATGTCTACCAATATAGAGGTTTAGCTACACCTTTTATAGATCACTTTTTTTTTTTCATTTTAATTAAATAGGGAAAATAGTACTTTGGTTCCTCAATTCTAGCTAAATTCCTAATTTTTGTCATCATGATACACGACTCAATATATTTAACGTTTAATTAATTAAAATATGTGTTTTGGACTATTTTTAGAACTCGATTACGGTTAAATATAGAGTAATATACAAAACAAGCTATCAAATAACATGAGTAATTAAGTGGCAAAATAATTACCGTCAAAAGTGTATACTTCAATTAAATAAAACTTAACATAATAATTTATCTGTAACTAAGGGACTAAAAATGTTATATTATCCTTTTTAAGTAATTTGATTTTTAAGCAATTAATTTTTGTTAGAGCTTAGATTAGTTAGACCTAAAACTAAATTAGTTAATGTTTGAAGAATAAGTCATTTTCAAAATTATTATTATTGTGATTTATGTGTCTAATAATAACTTAGACATCACAACCAATTCTTGATGCCAATTATATTATCCAACTGCTGCATTATTATTATTACTATTTGACTTGATAGGTTACCTGATTAACTACTTGAAAGAGACTAATATAATAATCACTAACCCAATAATAATAATAATAATAATTAACGACAGGCAACTTCTATCACTAAATATATCGCTAATTTTATTTAAGTTGTAGGATCCAAGTCATTGAAAAAAATATTCTATGAAATTTGTAGTGTGGCATTTAAGATAAGGATGGCAGGTGTGGAAATTGGAATAGACTGATTGAAAATTAGTCCTAACAAAATTTCAAAAAGAAAAAAAAATCAATTTTTAATTGAAAAATTTATTAAAATTTGCAATGTGACATTTAAGATAAGGTATGGAATTTGTGTGAAACTTTGAATATATAGATCACTACAAAAACAATCAAAGAATTAGTTAAGAAATTCATTGATATATATAGAGAGAGAGAATCTGGGCAGTGTTTCAGTCTCAGTGTGGCTTACTGATCATCACCTTGGTAAGCTATTGTCTCACCAACTAGCTAATTAGACACGAGCCCTTCCTCGAGCAGATTCCTCCTTTTGCTCCTTAGCCTACGGGGTAATAGTAGTCGTTTCCAGTTGTTGTTCCCCTCCCAAGGGCAGGTTCTTACGCGTTACTCACCCGTCCGTCACTGGAAACACCATGTCCCGTGTTTTCCATCCGACTTGCATGTGTTAAGCATGCCGCTCCTCTTATAGATAGACTAAAAAAATCGAACAGAGTTCTTTTTGTAGCACTTCGCCCCTCTTTTTATTTATTTATTTATTTTCTAAAATTGAGTAAAAAAATAAAAAATATTCGAGTTAGTTATAAATTATGAACTAATGAACTAGCCATTTTATTGGTTATTGGAATTTAACACTTACTAAAAAGAGTTTCCCTTGGTCTATGAACGGGAAGGATGAAAGCGAGTCACTAGGCTAATTCCTCATCCGCAAATCAGCCCCTCCCGTAGGTTCTTTTATCAAAGAATAAAGAATAGGAGACAGGAAATCTTGATAGAATTTGAAAAAGCAAACGACAAGTCGATATATAAATAAATAAAGGAATAATACAATTCTATTATGAAAGTGCCATACTAATAAATTTTTAAAGCTTACGTGAAGATGGCATTTACGTTCCTTCAATTTTCTATATATCTATATTCATAAGTCAATTTCCTCGTCATCTTAATGGAGACTTGTCTAGAATACTTCACTTTTATTGTCATGATTCATATTTTTGCAAAAAATTCCTTCTAGAATTACATTTAATGTTCCTTTATTACTTTTATGATCGGTGCCTCGGCTCGATAGCTGAGCTCTAGGGCATCACTACCATGGTCAATATCAATCCGAGCCCCAAAAAAGAAAAAAAAGTGATGGCCTTCTCGACCACTAATTTTGAAAAATCTCGTAAACATTGGCATAAGAATTCAACAAAGCGAGAAAATTACTTCAAACGCCCTTGAATTCTTACTATAGCTGAAACCTCTAACTTGAAGAATCGTGTCCTCATTTGAACATACCAGATTGGTTGACAAATCCAAAGGCAAAGCTAAAAAAGGAACGTACAACCATAAAAACATAATTTTGAGATTCTCAAAAATAAATCTTTACTAATTTAAATTGAATAAAATCAAAAAAAGAAGTAAACACTTTGCGAAACGTTTTAATTTATTTTTTCTTAAAGAAAAAATGGGCCTTTATAATGGGCCCCAATCCAACTAATATGGATAAGTTGAACCAATTGATTGTCCATGTTTACAAATGTGGCATTCTAATCCATTACTTGAAAATTTGGCCATGCAACTTGCCAAACATACCCCACAATGTTTTTAAAATGAAAGGATGATAATAATTAAAAATTATTTATCATAGGAAAAGAAATATCTTTTTAAGGTTACGTTGCAGGAAAGCAAATTATGTGGCATATAATAAATATACCACCAATAAACCTTTTATAACAATAATGTTTGTTATAATTATACAATAACATCATACTCGTGTAATAACACAAATGAGATATGCAGAGGGTGGTGTCTATAGAGACCTTACTAGTACTCCTATCGTGTGAAGGCAAAAAAAAATAAAAATACTTTTAATAGATTCTCGACTCAACTAAATATTATTATAGATAATGATTGTTATAGCGAGGTCTGACGATAATAATTTTGGTTGTTTGATTTTTCCAATGCAAACTAATCAGCAAGGTTTGGCATTATTGGGAGTCACTTTCATAGGAAGATTTAATTAATAATAATAATAATGTTTGTATAATGCCACTTTATAAAGTCACGTATTTGCTTCATCTTTTGCTTTTGGTCAATGATAAAACCAAAAAAAGATTGCTTATTGAGTCCATCTTTTGAGTTTAGATAATTTACAATTCTTAATTATTCCCCGAAGAAGGGTGGGGGGGTGAGAGGTGATATTTTTTATTTAAAAATAAATAAATTTAGTTTGTGGTGATGGAGGTTTGATGTTGATTTCGACCTTGTTATAAATTATAATTAAAGGAGGAGGACATAACCATTTATTTTGATCTAAATGAAAATTGAACATATTTAACGTCTAACATATCGTTATCTTGATCTTTTTATATAAATAAGGAGTGATATAGACGTTTTATATATATTGTCATAGTAATTTTCTTTGCATGCATGTGATTCATTCGTATTTTTCAAAATATTGTACGTGATTCAACATGAGAGAAAATTGAAAAAGAACGACATAATCATTTATCATGAACTAAAAAGGAATTTCACAATTTATATGTTAAGGGGTATATAAACACCCGTGTAGTTTAAGTAATAAAGTAAATTTTCGTGTCAAGTTCAGAGTTTTTTTTTTTTTTTTTTTATGTATTTTCCCTTATTAATTTTATGTTTAGAGTATTGTTCGAGTGAGAAATAAATATACATCACATATACCAAGCTACAATAAAACCATATTGACAAAAAAAACGTGCTTAATTATATATGTTATCAAAAAAATTAATATGTATATATTGCTTTAATTTAAATTATATTTGTGATCCAATTATTATTTCTTGTAGGAGGATAAGAATTTTCTTTCACGTCAAAATTTAATATTTGTCATGTGAAAGCAAGTAGGTAGGATATTGACACCTATATATTTAGCATTTCACATTGACCAATGTGTATTTTTAATTCCTTGTTGAAAATAATGCAAGAGAAGTCCTTGTCTGGGGTTTGGAAATTATAATGTAAACTTAATTCTATGACCCCTACTAAATACAATTATTTTTGTATTTGAAATTTTTTATTGAAAAATATTTCGGAGCTATTTCATAGCTATTTTGATTGAAATCATTAAGAGAAAAAACACTATAATTTTTTGACACAAAAAAATTAGATTACTTTTCAGTATTTCAAAAGACTTTCTACAAAGACGAAAGAAATATAGTTTTCATAATTTATATTTATGTGTATAAGATCAGTGTTTTGTTTGGTACGATGAAAAATGTTTTCTTGAAAAATAATTTTCTCATTTATTTTTTTAGTGTTGGTAATATATTTTCTTACTTTTATTAGGAAAATCATCTCTCTCATTTTTAAGCAGCTTATTTTTTAAGAGAAAATATTTCTCAAAACAATCGGGCCAAACAAACATAAAAAAATTTAAAAGTATTTTCTAAAAAATCTTACGTTTTAAAAGGGGATTGTATCTATTCATGTAGAGAATTATTTGTCTACCCTATCCTATCACTCGTCATTGTCTTGCCCTATTGTCATCCCTATTATTGGCAAGTCGTGAAGTTAACTAAGTATTTTCAACCAAACCATTAATTGTCTAATTTAGTACTTAGTTCTTTTTTAGTGTATATTGACTTTTTTGACGACTTCAATACTATTAGTATTATTATTAGTTAGAAAGTACGTAATGTAGTCCAACTAAAAACAAAGAAAAAATACATATCTATGTAAGCATGGTGGACTAATTAGAAAAAAAAAAAAAGTGTGCGTTTAGGTGCATTTGCTATTTTTTTTTTGGTTCTTTTCTCTTTTCACTACAATAAATAAATTAATTAATTAATTGCAACTAATAAATTTTTATAATAATTCATCGTTAAATAAGATCAGCAATGAATTTATTGTTTGATTATGAAAATTTATCTGTCGCTAATTATTTTTTTCTCAATGGTGTCTTTTTTTTTTCTATTTACTTTCGCTTGTGATTTTACTCTTTCTCTTTAAAATCAGAAAAAGAATGAAATTTTAAATGAATACAAAATTTCTTATTGATTTATTTTTAATCTATTGTTTTCTTTCTTTTATTTCTAGGTGAAAAATATGGTAGGTATAGTTTCAACCAAAAATTAATAAGCTGGATATTGTTGATGGATTTGTTTTGAATAACAACTCATACTGTTGACAAAAAGACCATTGCTTAATTACTTGTTGGAGTTGTCTTCTTCATGTATTCTTTTATTTTTATATTTTTTTCTTTCTAATTGGCTTTTTTTTTTTATTTCTAGATGTTTTAAATTGTTTAGTTTATAATTAAATATCTATATATATTTAATAACTAGACAATCCATCGTATGAATTTGTTTATTCTTATGATTGTAATTGTGTTTCTTGGATAGTTATAATATTTATAACCACTTATAAGATTTAAGATACATTTTATTGGGGCTGGAGGGGTGTGTGGTTGGGGGAGGGGGTTCAATATAATTCTTTCGCTCATAAACATTTATTTTATGCATGGTCCTTTAATAATTGTTTCTACGCTACAAGAATTCAAGCAGAAAATAACTTTCATCTTGTGGTCCATTGAATGAAAGTTATTTTTTGCTTGAATTCTAGTCACGCAAGATTAATTCAAGGTGGAAATTTTCTTTATTAAAATTTTTTCCTTTTCTTTTTATCCTTTTAGAACTCGAATTCAAAAATATTTGATTGTGATTTGAAGATACCACACTCCTACTAGTGTGGTGGCTTCATGTGTAAATTAAAATGATATCTTCCTCCCTTGTAAGTATTACATTCTTAAGGATTCAGAAAAGGGACCATAAAGTTTGCTTATTTGTTCTTTTTTGCTTTTTGTTTCAAGAAGAATGGACCCAAAAAGACATAAATTTATTTTTGCTCGATATTTATATTAAATTAATAAATACAAAAGATGTATCTTTCACATTTATTTATTACTTAATCATTATTATGTAATATATATTTTAATTTTAATTTTAAACGATAAAAGTAAATTTGTTGAATATATTAAAGTGCAAGTAAATATAAGGCTGATTAATCTTGACCAGGCTCAATATTCCTAGTTTTGGAAGACGTACACATGAAATTCGAATGTTATATAAAATGTGTGATCAAAACTAAACTCCGTAATAACTATGCATGTGAGATGTCAATTAAGTCGCCTAAAATTTAAATTTATCTATTAATACTTCAATAGTTAATTAATAATAAGGCTATAATAGATTATTTTTTTTAAAAAAAACTAAAAATCTCTTAATTTGCTAAATAGACTAGTCAAGAAAAAAAATATTTTTAATATACAAAATTATAGTAAAAGAGAAAGTGGGAATATACAAGTTGAATCCTTTAATGACGTTTTTGTTTTTGATTTTTCATTTGATATTCAATCACCATATTAATCTCGAAGTAATTCAGATACACATAGTATAAAGCGCCAAGAATGCATAACCATTATTTCTAAACCTCACTTATGAAATCAGATTAGATATGTTGTTATTATTGTATTTGGGGTATGTCCAACATCACAACAATTTTATTTATTTTCTTTAATAATTACCAAAAAAGAAGAAGAAAGAATAATAATTGTTTTTGTCATAGTGACCCTCCATCTAATACTTGCCCTTATTTATAGTAATTATTTTATTTTCTTAGAGAAACAACAACTACAATTATATTATCAGCTTTTTCCTCTATGAAAACTATATATAACTTTTCCTTTCTTTATTGAGAAAAAGTATTTTCATTTTTGCTTACAAAGATTACCAAAGTATGCTATTCCCACCCAAAAAAGTGCATCCCCTTATCATAAGTGAAGTATTTTCCTATTCATAGATAAAGTTGCTCTAGATAAATATCCACCATTATTTTAAAAGTGAAAGTTAGAATTTAAACTTTATTATTCTAAATTTTAAGATATATGATAATATATGTATTAGTTATTTTATTTTGAATTTAGTTTATATATATATATTTAGTGATTTTTTTAAATATAATACGTTTATAATTAAAATCTGCTGAATCTTATTTATATTCATGATTGATTTTTCTTACTCAAAAATTATCAAATTCTCTATCAGTATAAGTATTACGATATACACATATAACAATGACTGAAAGAGCTCAAGTCGCATGATCATGTTTTTAAACGTCTAATTTAATTTAAGAACTAAGCTTAATGAGAAAATAAAATAAATTCATCTTAATCTCAATATATCAAACATGTCTAACCATTCTATAATAATGGATCTATAATTTTCTTTCTTTCATTCCATCTGTCTTGCATGTCTCGAAAACATAGGTAATTTTCCAATTTTGCCCCTACATTATTTTACTTCCAAAGTTACTCAAACAAGAAAATAAAACATTGGTTAAAATTAATCCATAAATTGGATAATCTAAGTGCTGAGTCAAATTTTGGGCCCCATTTAAGGAGTTGGGCAATTTCTTCTCCTACTTTTTTGTTTATATATATAAAAAAATAGCAGTTAGTAACCAAAAACACACACACACACAGTGAAAAAATATTTGTATAAATATCTTTACACATTTCATTTCTCAAAAGAATCAATAGAGAAGAGACAAGAAAAACAGTTTCATTTTTTTTTCTAAAAGAAATAAAAATTTAATTTTTTTCTTTTTTGAATGTGGAAAAAATGCTAAGGACTAATGTGTTGTTGTTGGTGTTATTATTAGTTATTTGTTCATTGGATTTTTTTTCTTCAGTGAAAGCTAGTGTTTCTTATGATGACAGAGCTATAATCATAAATGGGAAAAGAAAAATTCTTATTTCTGGTTCAATTCATTATCCAAGAAGTACTCCACAGGTAAATTATACACAAAAAAATTTGTATTATTTCATTATTTTCTTGTTTTGGTTCTAAAAATCTTTTCTTTATTATGGATTCTGTGAAATGGGTATGCTTTGTTTTTCTGTAATTCTTGTTTTTTAAAGCATTTTGGTTCTCAAAATGTTACCTTTATGCTTTTTTATGGCTTCTGTCAAAAGGGTCTGTTTTGTTCTTCTGTAATTTTTAAGTTCTAAAAATCTTTTCTTTATACATTTTTATGGATTCTTGGAAATGGGTGTAGCTTGTTTTTCTGTAATTCTTGTTCTTTTAAGCATTTTGGTTCTAAAAATGTTAACTTTATGCTTTTTCATGGCTTCTGTCAAAAGGGTCTGTTTTGTTTTTCTGTAATTTTTAAGTTCTAAAAATCTTTTCTTTGTACATTTTTATGGATTCTGTGAAATTGCCATATCTTGTTTTTATGTAATTATGCATTTTAGTTATAAAAATCTTAACTTTACAAATTTTTATGGTTTCTGTGAAATGGGTCTGTGTTGTTATCTGTAATTCTTGTTCACTTATGTTTTTTTGGTTTTAAAAGTCTTTTCTTTACCCATTTTTATACCATTAAAACTTGTGGGATTACACCGAGTATGTCACTGTATTAATTGAGTCCAGGGTCTATTGAAAACAAACTCTTTACTTTCTCAATAGGGATAAGGTTGCGTATTCACCACACTCCTCAAACTTCACTTATGAAATTACATTAGATATGTCGTCGTCGTTGTTGTTGTTTGCATTACTTGAGTCGAGAGTCTGTTGGAAATAACCTCTTTATCTTCATGAGGATCACAGTCCCCGCACTCCNTATGAAATTACATTAGATATGTCGTCGTCGTTGTTGTTGTTTGCATTACTTGAGTCGAGAGTCTGTTGGAAATAACCTCTTTATCTTCATGAGGGTTACAGTCCCCGCACTCCACTTATGAGATTACACTGAAATATTGCCATTTTTTTTTCTATTGGTGATTTTAGATGTGGCCTGATCTTATACAAAAGGCAAAAGATGGAGGCTTAGATGTTATTGAAACTTATGTTTTCTGGAATGGACATGAGCCTTCTCCTGGAAAAGTAATGTCTTTTTTAACTCTATTTTATTTAATTTTTTTTCTTGAATTTAAATCGTGATTCTGCAATTTAATATCCAAAAAAAAGAAAAAAAGAATAATTTTTTTTCATTTTTTTTTTTTTGAATTTTCAGTATAATTTTGAAGGAAGATATGATCTTGTTAGGTTCATCAAATTGGTACAAAGAGCAGGACTTCATGTCAATCTACGTATTGGCCCTTACATCTGTGCTGAATGGAACTTTGGGTAAATAATTTTGACTTGACACGGAGTTTAAGAAAATTTTAAAAAATGAATCTTGTTGTTTTAAACTAAAGATATGTAGAATGTATCAAAATGCTCTTTAATTTTGTTGTGTTAAACATGCGAAAAGTTGGAATTAAGGAGATTTTTGTTTAAACGAAAAGTAAGACAAATAAATTAAAATGGAGGGAGTAAAAGAATTGGCTTTAGTGTTTTTTTCTTTGTAGCTTCCCCTGTTTTATACTCTGTTTTTATGTTTTATTTGTATGCAGGGGATTCCCTGTTTGGCTAAAATATGTGCCTGGTATGGAATTTAGAACAAACAATCAGCCTTTTAAGGTTTGTTTTTTTGTTTTTACTTTCCATTCATCTAAAAGTTTGAGCCGTTAGAAAGAACACAACGTCTCTGTTTGCGTGCATGCTTGATTCTTTTTTATGAGATATATCATATTGAAATATGTGATGATCTTATTTAAAATTTTAATCTGTTAGAGAAAGTACACTTGTCTGTTATAGTATCATGTAACAACGACTCTTCACGTGTGGGTTAATTCTTAGTTATGACTACTTGTTTGTTATGATATCATATTCAAATGTGTGACAATCTCATCTAAAGTGAAAATACATTTTAAGTTAATATACTTAATTATATCATGTCACAACGACTCTTCATGTGTGGAGTGGGGTTAATATTTTTATGACCTAAACATGTGGAAATGTTTTATGTTTTTCGAGTGGCGGGGTTAGAATTCTACCTAGTACCACTGTTGAAATGTGCGACCATCTCGTTTAAACTTTTAAATTATTAGAGAAAATCACATATTTTTTAATTAATTTTGTGTCTGAACTGTCATGTTTCTGGTTGACTATGATGAAAGGTGGCTATGCAAGGATTTGTTCAGAAAATAGTCAACATGATGAAGTCAGAAAATTTGTTTGAACCTCAAGGAGGACCAATAATAATGGCCCAGGTTTGGATTATGGTCATGCCTTGTCTTTACACTATTTATAGAAATTCAGAATTTTTTTTCTCCCTTTAATTGTTGTTTTGTCCCTAGTTCTTGATTAAGGCAGTCGAGCGTTGTTTAGTTTTCCTTATTAGTAATTCTCCTACTGTTGTATTCTTTGATTTTATTACTATTACCTATTGTTTCTTTGTTTCGTTTATCATACTATTTATGGTTGCTACTGTTCTTTTCTCTTCCTTGAATGTTGTTTAGTTCCCTAATTCTTGATTAAGGTAGTCGAATGTTGTTTAGTTTTCCTTATCAGTAGTATTATTAGTAATTCCCCTACTATCATATTTTACTATTACCAGTTGTTTCTTTGCTTCGTTTATCATACTATTTGTGGTTGCTACTGTTCTTTTTTCTCCCCTTAATTAATTGTTGTTTTGTTCCCTAATTCTTGATCAAGGTAGTCGAACGTTGCTTAGTTTCTCCCTTATCAGTAGTATTATTAGCAATTCTCCTACTATCATATTCTTCGATTCTACTATTTCATGTTGTTTCTTTGCTTTGTTTATCAAACTATTTGTGGTTTCTACTGTTTTTTTTCTCCATCATTTTCTATATGTTTCATTTGAGCCGGGGTATATCGGAAACAACCTCTCTACCTTCACAAGGTAGGGGTACGACTGCGTAAACCCTACTTGTGGAGTTACACTGTCTGTGGTGTTGTTGTTGTATTATGTCAACTAAACTTAGAAAACTATAAATGCTGCAGATAGAAAATGAGTATGGACCAGTAGAATGGGAAATTGGTGCTCCTGGTAAAGCTTTTACAAAATGGGCAGCTCAAATGGCTGTGGGTTTGAAAACTGGTGTCCCGTGGATCATGTGTAAACAAGAGGATGCTCCTGATCCTGTGGTAAGCAATTCTTAGTTTCCTCCTAATTTCAAATAACTTCATTGACTATCCTTTTGTGTGGACTATTTCTTGGTTTGTTCGTGTGATCCTTACACATTGATCATGTTTATCTTCTTTGTATCGTTCTGATTTTATCAATATCCGCAAAGGAAACTACCTGCATAGGGTATTTTCTGAGCATTACTTAAGCCCATTTAAGTTGTTTAAATGCGTGTGAAAAAGTATGGTGTTATAAGTGACGGAACCAAGATTTGAGAAAGGAGATTCAAAATATAAAGAAGTAACAAGAAGAAGAAGCCAAAAGGGATTCAACACCTACTATAAATACGTAAAAAAAGAAGAAAATAATTTTGACCTTGCATAATTTTACAGCAAAAGGGATTCGGATAAACTCCTTGTGTAGTGGCGGAGCCACCACCTTTGTGCAAGGAGTGTCAAAGTGACACCCTTTGCCGGAAATTTACACTGTGTAGAACTGTGATAGGTGATTTTTTTATGTACATATATTATATGTTGAATCCCCTTGACTTCTTCGTGTATTTACTTCTTTTTTATATTTTGACTACCCTTAGCTAAAGTCCTGGTTCCAACTGCGCTTTACGGCCCTTAGCTCCATCCTTGGATGGCATCATCTAGCTCCAGTTCTTGGAGGCTTGGGTTTTAGTTACTTCATTTCAATATTTGTTACTGTATAAAATCATTTTGTTGTGGATTGATATAGGAGGAACTTGTCAATTCTTGAAGCAAATAACTAGAGTGACTTGTTTCGAGATTCTTTTTTGGATATCTCTCTCCAGAACTCATATTTTCTTGATTCTACTACAGATTGATACTTGCAATGGCTTCTACTGCGAAGGGTTCCGTCCTAATAAGCCTTACAAACCGAAAATGTGGACAGAAGTTTGGACTGGCTGGTAAGTTCCAAGAATGCAAATTACATGACTCTAATACAGTTTATGTTCTTCTGAGTTGGTTTCTTAATTCAACTACTCTATTTAGTCGAATTTTCGTTAATGATATACTCTACTATGCTCAGGTACACAAAATTTGGTGGTCCAATTCCTCAAAGACCAGCTGAAGACATTGCATTTTCAGTTGCAAGGTTTGTTCAGAACAATGGTTCATTCTTCAATTACTACATGGTAAGTTAGACATCTGATTTCGTGTTCAAGTTTTTCTTGTTAAACATACCTATTTATTGTATTGATACTGTGGTTGCTTCAGTATCATGGAGGGACAAATTTTGGTCGGACATCATCAGGGCTTTTCATTGCAACTAGCTACGATTATGATGCTCCTCTCGATGAGTATGGTACGAAACAAGAACTAGAATTCTTCTTATACATATCTCCACATCTGCATAACACAGAACGAAAATAATGGAAAATTTTCCTACAAATTATTCATGCTTGTCTTGATGATTTGCGTTATGGTGTAAAAGGGTTGCTGAATGAACCAAAATACGGGCACTTGAGAGACTTACATAAAGCTATCAAGCTATCTGAACCGGCTTTAGTTTCATCATATGCCACGGTGACTAGTCTTGGAAGTAATCAAGAGGTTAGTTTGTTTTTTTTTCCCTTGAGTCGAGGGTCTATTGGAAGCGGCCTCTCTACCTCTGAGGTAGGGAAAAGGTTTACGTACACTCTATCCTCTCCAGATCCCACTATGTGAGACAACACTCGATATGTTGTAATTATCGTGATTTTTCTTCTAATGCTGTTTACATTTTTTTTTACCAACATAGGCTCATGTCTATAGTTCAAAATCTGGAGCTTGTGCTGCTTTTTTATCCAACTATGACTCTAGATATTCAGTTAAAGTCACCTTTCAGAATAGGCCATACGATTTGCCTCCATGGTCCATCAGCATTCTTCCCGACTGCAAAACTGCTGTTTACAACACTGCACGGGTAATGGTCCTCTCTATAACAGTCATTCTCCATAACAACATTTCTCTGTTATAGTCATGTTTTTTGTGGAACAGATCTTTCATGTTAATGCTATATTATATGTTTTCTATAACAACATTTCGCTATAGCAGCCAAAAAGTATTGAGATAAATAATGCTGTAATTGATGCAGTTATAGAGAGGTTTGACTGTATAAGCATTCTGGGCAGAAGTTTTAATGTCCTCTATGTAATGCTGCAGGTTAACTCCCGAAGCTCGAGCATAAAGATGACGCCTGCAGGTGGTGGATTGTCTTGGCAGTCGTATAATGAAGAAACACCGACTGCTGATGACAGTGATAGACTTTCAGCTAACGGACTATGGGAACAGAAAAACGTAACAAGAGATTCATCAGACTATCTGTGGTACATGACAGAGTGAGTAACTTTCATTTTCTTACTTTTTTCGAATGATTATATTTAGTTCCGTCTTTACTCAGACATATCTAATATCGTGATGACTTTTTTTGTTACTTTTTCCAGTGTAAATATAGCATCTAATGAAGGATTTCTAAAGAACGGAAAGGATCCTTATTTCACTGTTATGTCCGCTGGTCATGTCTTGCATGTTTTCGTCAATGGCAAACTATCAGGTAGCAGAAACAACACTATTTTGGGATTATGGCAAATGCTTTTTCCTAACAAAGTACTCCCTCAGTTCCAATTTGTTTGACTTGACACGAAATTTAAGAAAGTAAAGTTTGACTCTTGTGGCCTTAAACATGCTGCGTGGAAAGTTAGAATAAAGAGTTGCCCATTAAAGAAGAAGAAAAGATACATTCTTTTTGGAATGGACTAAAAAGGATAGTAAAACAAACAAATTGAAACGGATGGAGTACATCTTTTTACGTCTATTCCTATTTCCTAATTTCTCTTTGTCCTTGAATTGTTGTAGGAACTGTTTATGGGACATTGGATAATCCAAAACTTACATACAGTGGCAATGTGAAGTTAAGAGCTGGTGTTAACAAGATTTCTCTGCTCAGTGTTTCCGTTGGTCTCCCGGTTAGTTTTCTATTTCCTGTTTCTCCGATCCTTTATTAGCAGCGATAACTGAACCGCTACAGTAATATTTTTTTATAAAACCTATGGTTTTAAATACATTTCAGAACGTTGGCGTGCATTATGATACGTGGAATGCAGGAGTTCTAGGTCCAGTCACGTTGAGCGGTCTCAATGAAGGGTCAAGAAACTTGGCGAAACAGAGATGGTCTTACAAGGTATGTTAACTAACTAATTGCTTCTCTTCTCTCTCTAAAGCCTGATCTTTGTATAACTTTGATATGATTTTCCTTGAGCCGAGGGTCTATCAAAAACAACCTCTTTACTTCCCAAGGTAGGGGTAAGATTTACGTACACTCTACCCTCCCAAGACTTTACCTGTGGGATTACACTGTATATGTTGTTGTTGATACCTGAATAGTATAATTTGCTTGTTCATAGGTTGGTCTGAAAGGCGAATCGTTAAGTCTTCACTCCTTAAGTGGGAGTTCTTCTGTTGAATGGATTCGAGGCTCACTAGTGGCTCAAAAGCAACCTCTGACTTGGTACAAGGTAAAATTCCTATTGGTATAACGTCTATAACGTCAACAAAACTACATATCAACATGTGTTTATCGATTTTATGATGATGAATAACATGTTGTAACGCGTAGTTAATAGACTAATACCTTTTCCAGGCTACATTTAACGCGCCTGGAGGAAATGAACCAGTAGCTTTAGACATGGCAAGTATGGGAAAAGGTCAGATATGGATAAATGGTGAAGGCGTAGGTCGCCATTGGCCTGGATACATAGCACAAGGTGACTGTAGCAAATGCAGTTATGCTGGAACGTTCAACGAGAAGAAATGTCAGACTAACTGCGGACAACCTTCTCAGAGATGGTAAGCGATTTCCATAATTCCAACAACCTTTAGTGGAGTTGTGGGACTAGATCAACTCTTACTTGTTTACAACAAAGAGTTAAAAACCGTTTAGATATTAGGAACATGTTTTATCACTTATATTCCATAGGATCACACGAGGTAGAGATAAGGTCTGCTTACACTCTACCTTCCCCAGACCTCATCTACGGGAATAAACTGAGCATGTTGCTGTTGTTGTTGGTCCATAGGATCACACAAATTAACAAAACACACGATGTTTGAAGAAATGTGGTACTTTTTACCTTCAACTTGTTTTGAGAAACTTCGCGAAATTGTTAATTTCAGGTACCACGTTCCACGATCGTGGCTGAAACCAAGTGGAAATTTGTTGGTAGTATTTGAAGAATGGGGTGGTAATCCAACAGGAATTTCTCTAGTCAGGAGATCAAGATAAAGAACTCGAAAAGGTATACTTTTCGCCTTTGACAACACTGGTCTTGATTCAAAATTATGTATTTCACGTCACGTCTAAATCCATAAATTCTCTATATATATTCATATTAACTGTTACCATTGTTTTCTACTATGACAGTAAAACTTGTTCAGTAAATATGGTGCTTGAATTCGCGCCGAAAAATACATACAGGAAGCTAACAATGGAGGCTATAGTTTGCAAATTGCAGCTGAATAAAACATTTGAAGAAAAAGAAATATTTGATTAAAAGGTATATAAATTTACAGAGAATTTTCTTGATTCTCTGTAGAACTTTGGTTTATAAAGTTTATACAGAATTCTGTTATTTGGATTATGAGATTGAAGAAAATTGTACAGCTTCCAAATACTATTAGAATACAAATATGTTTCATGTAACTATATACAATTACTACAATTTGTGTATGTGAAATATTAATACAAGTTATATCAAGGAAGTCGATTTTTCAATAACCAGATGTTTCAGGTTCGAGTTCTGAGTTTTGAGTCACTTTTAGTTGAAGAGTTTTAGCCCTTAAAGTGAGATTTTTCAACATGGATTTAATTAGTTGATCCCCAAAGCAGGTACCGTACACACGATTGAAATCCAAAAATAAATAAATAAGATCTAAACTATAACATTTGTTGTTATTTTTGTTAGAGCCTTGTATCATTTGGTTTTTACATTAATGTTTTGAATTCTATTATAGATTTGTTTCATTTGAGGTTGAAAGCCAGTATAGCAATCACAACTCCATGAATATCATTGTATATTCTACATTTGTGTTAGTGGGAAATAACAAATATTCTAGCTGACATCACAGTTATAAAAGAAAAATAAAAATCGGAAGTAGGATAATGAACGGAACTTACTCACACTCCTTATTTACACCAAGTTAGTCACGTGTTTGTACATCATTTTTTAACATTTACTATGATTAATTGACATGCATGAATTCTTACCTCGTTAAATCATTTAACTATAGTAAATTTAAATGCTTGCCAAATGAGGGGGGAAAAATGAAAGGAGGTGTAACGCTTATTTTATAATTATAAATGTCAATTATTCTTATTAAAAAATGTCATTTAATTTATTTTTCAAATTCAAATGTTTTGCTCTTAGGATTTTAAACGTGATTTTGAAATTTAAGGCATAAATATTGTTATTATAAATGAAGAATGATGGATAAACTTCAAATCCTAATACAATATAAAAGAATTTACTATGTATTTGACTTTGAAAAGAACATTCATTATTTACTTGATATGAACACAAAAAATAATACTTGCCATGTTGGCATAAACATGTATTACTATATAGACCAAAAATAAAATAAAATTATATTACTATTTACTATGAGCACAAAGATATTTCAATTATTATTTTACCAAAGATGTATAATTAATTTATTACCAAAATTAGAGATTTAAATTTATTACCAAAATTAGAGATTTAAATTTATTACCAAAATTAGAGATTTATTTTAATTCATCTTTGGAGATGTTTCAATAATTTTTTTGCCAAATTTGAATACTACTAATCCATCAACTTACCCCATAATTATGGTTAACAAATCACATTTATAGATTATTTCACTCTACCCTTTTAACTTTTAATGGTCAATTTTGGTTCCTCAATTCAATCCTTATGATATCTGACTAAACATATTTAAACTTCAATTAATCAAAATATACACTTTTGATCCATTTACTCGTGAATATTCAAAAAATCATATCACTTAATAACCTTTATAAGAATTAAAATAAGAATTTATCAATAACCGAAGAACTATAAGTATAAATTATGTAAAAAAAAACTATGATTACCCTCCTATATTATATAAATATATATTTGCTTGTTGCTCAAGTAGTTTCATATTCACAAACAAAACAAGTTCTTTGTTTTAACAACATTTTCATTATTTTTCAATTGATTGGTCTGAGGTTATCGATAAAAAAGATTTGTCTAAGTTTGCCTCTAAAATGGTGTCTCAAAAGCCCAAAATTGTTATAATTGGGGCAGGAATTGCTGGTCTAACAGCAGCTAAAAAGCTCTACACAACACAAAACTCAAATGAACTATTTGAGCTTTGTGTTGTAGAAGGTGGAAACAGAATTGGTGGAAGAATTTTCACTACTGAATTTTGTGGTGATAGAGTTGAAATGGGTGCAACTTGGATTCATGGAATTGAAGGAAATCCAATATACAAAATTGCTCAAGAAATCAATGGATTTAAAACTGATAAGCCATGGGATAGTATGGGAGGTAAAGTCGATAAAAAAGTGACTATAACAGAAGATGGACATGAGGTACATTCATCCTTTGTTAACTCGGTATCAAATTTTTTTAGTAATCTGTTGGAGTTTTCATCAGATGAAGGGGATTTTGATGGTGGGCTTGGTAGAAAGATTGTTGAAAGCTTGAATCTTGAAGAAAATGGTGGTGTTGATAAGATAAGTATGGGTTCTTATCTTAGAAAAGGGCTCAAGTTTTACTGGGGTTTAGAGAAAGATCAAGAAAATGCTGAAAGCTTCAATATTGAGAATGATGGTATTGAAAAAGATCAAGAAAATGTTGAAAACTTCAATCTTAAAAGTGGTGGTGTTGAAAATGATCAAGAAAATGTTGAAAACTTCAATCTTGAAAGTGGTGGTGTTGAAAATGATCAAGAAAATGTTGAAAGCTTCAATATTGACGATTGTGGCATTGAAAAAGATCAAGATAAAAGCTTCAATCTTGACGATGGTGGTGTTGAGAAAGATCAAGAAAATGTAGAAAGCTTCAATCTTGAAGATAGTGGTATTGAAAAAGATCAAGAAAATGTTGAAAGCTTCAATCTTGACGATGGTGGTATTGAGAAAGATCAAGAAAATGTAGAAAGCTTCGATCTTGAAAATGTTGGTATTGAGAAAGATGGAGAAAATGTTGAAGTTTTTGAAAATTGGAGTAGAAAAGCACTTGAAGAAGGTATTTTTGCTATGTTTGAGAATATGCATAGGCATTATTCATCTGCTGGTGATTTAGGTACTTTAGATTTCAATGGAGAAAGTGAGTATTGTAATTTTCCTGGAGATGAAATAACAATAGCCAAAGGGTATTCATCTGTTGTTGAATCTTTGGCTTCTGTTTTACCATCTGGTTTGATCCAATTAGGTCGAAAAGTCTCGAAAATTGAATGGCAATTGGAAAATAGTGATGGTAATAAGCCAGTGAAGTTGCATTTTAGTGATGGATCAGTTATGTATGCTGATCATGTCATTGTTACAGTCTCATTAGGAGTTCTAAAACAAGGAATTCGCGAGGACTCGAGTCTTTTTAGTCCTCCCCTTCCTAAGTTCAAGACTGAAGCAATTTCAAGACTTGGTTTTGGTGTTGTTGATAAGGTGTTCTTGCAACTTAGCCCAACTCATCATGATGGGATAAATTTCCCTAACATGATGATGGTTTTTCATCAGCCAGGCTCGAAACTGAAGAACCCGAAAATCCCCTTGTGGATAAGGAGGACTACACTTACACATCCAGTTTATCCAGAGTCAAGAGTTGTGGTATCATGGTTTGCAGGTGAAGAAGCTATGAAGGTTGAAACTCTTGATGATGAGGAGATCATCGAGGGGGTCTCGACAACAATGTCACAGTTTCTAGCAAACACAAAGCATTTCAAGAATTCCATCAAGTTTAGTAAAGTTTTGAAGTGCAAATGGGGTACTGATCCATTGTTTTTGGGATCATATACTCATATAGCTGTAGGATCAAGTGGAGATGATTTGGATGCTATGGCGGAACCATTGCCTGAAGAGATTAGTGATGATAAAAATTCGAAGAAGAGTCCTCGACTTCAAGTTTTATTTGCAGGTGAAGCAACGAGTAGAAATTACTATTCAACAACTCATGGAGCTTATCTTACTGGTCTTAGAGAAGCTAATAGGCTTCTTGAGCATTTTCAATGTGTTGATGTCTGAAAAAAGATTGTTCTTGTTTGCTTGTTTGTCTTGTTATTGTTTTTTCATATTCATTTGGAATTGTGTGTTTGTTATACTCCCTCTGTATGATGGGAATTTGAAAGAGTAAAGGGAACTAAAGAAGCTTTTCATTTTGTATTGTTTTAATTCCTTTCTATAATTTGATGGTTCTTGCTTTCTTAACTTTATTGACAAATGACCAACATGGGCTGTGGTGCACTGGTGGGGGTGTTTCACCCTTAACCAGAGGTCTCGGGTTCAAGCCCTGGGTATGGATAAAATCCTGTTGGGAGCGCCACCTCCGAATGGGCCCTGCAGAGCGCGATCCGGATTTAGTTGGAGCTCCAATGTGGGCTTTGGACACCAGGTGGGAAACAAAAAAATAAACTTTATTGACAAATGAACATGAGGATGTAGTTGGAAGTTTTTTAACAGTATATATTGGGAAAATACCTAAAAAAAATCCCAAATAGCCCATTTCCTCTTATTACGATCTTTAACTATGCAGGTATCCTATTGCTCCCCTATTCTATTGTAACATATCATTTACCCCTTCAACAATTGATGTCAAAGAGAGTGTGATACACATATACAACAACATATACAATGTATTTTTTTTTTGTGACAAGGAAAACCCACATCTGCTACCTTTGGATGTGCACAAGGAAAAACTCCGGCTCCTATGCAATAGCTTGCAAACCATATAGGAGAGGTAACCCGTACTAAGGTATGTACACCACTCCACCAGAAATTCCCTCTGCCCTTACCGTACTCCAGCTAGGTAGTTTCCACCGCCTGTCCAGGGTTGAGCCCTGGGATTTGACGGCGGACTTAAGGGAAACTCCTGCTCCTATGCAATAGCTCGCAACTACACAAGAGAGGTAGCCAGTACTAAACAAGCTCAGTGTGATGAGCTCAACCTAGAAGACAAATTTCTTGCTTTTGCTGGCAAGGAATTTCGAACTTGAGACTTATCCGGTTTAATTTCACAAGTTCATTTCAATTTTTGGAAAAAATAAAACTAATAATTTTCTTTTTAATTATTCCTTGTCCCCTTTGTCACAAAATTAAGGTACAAACTAAGACAATGATAACATTCACTTATTTAAAGTTCTAAAATCTGTCTACTATTTGCAAGATTTGCAGCATGTAGTAGAAACTTAGCATCATTTTATTACTTTACACTAACAAAGTATATCTATGGTCAGACATCTCTATAACATCTCATTATAACCAATTTAAGTGTATTTTGAAACTGACTTTACATGTTATGTTATATTCTATGTTCTCTACAAACAACATTTCGCTATAGTAACCAAAAAAATATCCAGACGAACAACATCATTATAGACAGGCTTCGACTGTATAGGTTTTCTGTTGGTAAACCCAAGCAAAGGGATCCTTACCCCTGCCTCGGGAGGTAAAGAGGTTGTTTCCAATAAACCCGTGGCTCAAGAAAAAACATAACAAAGGGATACTCACTTTAGTTCTATAAAGTAATGTGATCATAAGAAGTATTTTCTTGTACCTCAGAAAATTTTAAACTGGTTCTCCAATGCTTGCCATTAAGTTATAAATTCTCAGACTGCACTAGGTGATAATAATCAGTTCTATAGATACTGTCTTCAACGATAAGTCATATAAAATCACAGCAGTACTAAAAACCGATCATGTAAGAACATTAGTAAAAAACTTCATATCTCTATCCATGAGGATGGATCAAACATATACGCCGGAAGCAAGTAGCAAAAACAAGGATCCGAAACCCTGCATGAGATGCGGTGAGGAGTCAGCACAAGCAACTAGCAAAAACAACAGATCAAATCATTATAGTGTACGTACCAAGAAAACAGACGCCACTGTCCCTGTTACAAGCTCCTTTGCAAGACTGCGGTATTTCCTCGGAGAAGTAGCTTCATAGCTGTCACAAATTCATAGGTTTTGTTAGAAGAAGAAAAGACAACAGCACTTGTAGAACCCGCAAAAAAATAAAATTGCAGCAAACTGTTACTCTTTAGCATTGTAAAGTTATAGTCTGATGAGTAATCCGAGAATATTTTTTATTCGTTGAAGTATTATAATTTAATGATTTTGGAGAATTGCCATGCTTCATGAATTATATATCAGAAAGGAATTTCGGAGAATTGTATCTCAGCAAAGTTGGATATCCATGTTCACTATGTAGACTATGTACTCATCAAGAAGTACGTCACAGAACAGATACTTCCTACTTCCTGAAAGTGATGTCTCTCAAATATCTTAACTGCCCGAGGGCAAGCTCTTAACCTTGCTAGTTTGCTCTAAGGTAATAGAAAAAAGATTTCTTTTACCACTTTTTCCTATAGGTCATATCTAAGAGTAGCAACTCTAAAGTCGTATAGACTTCTCTTTGTTTTCTTTTTTGATTGTAAATTTATATAGACTTCTGAAGAGTGATTACTTACAAGGTAGGCAGCGTCAAAGCCAAAGAATTTTGAAATCATGTGGAGGAAGACATACAATTAAGACTACTTTAGCTACAAGCCCTTACGCTGTAATTGTGACTTGAACTTTTCATCTTAAAGCTTCACATTAAATACAAGTGGAGAGCTCTAATTGTACCTTGGAACAAGTTCCACGATTTCTCTCAAAAGGAAAAGGAAAGGGCTTAAAGCTTTTAAGGGGAAAAAGGAAAATAAACCCACCAGGTTGCTTAATCTATCCATACTTACTCCCTACATCCTTCCACCTCGAGAAGGAAGGAAAAATATCTCATTCTGCCTGGCTAGACAGTTAATCTAATACAAGCATGTGACACTTTTAAACACGAAATAAAGTTGACCAAAATTTAATGGCCCAAACTCTTCAAGTTTAACTCCAACAACCAAAAGAAGCTATCAAACATAGTTGTGATTCACATAAAATGAATAATATCTACATGCCAGGGGTATGGAGTAGGAATGATCTAAGTTGCGCGGACTCTTCACTTTCGATGCCGCATCCGTGTCGGATTCTCCAAAAATACACTACCTTTGGCGAAACTGACGCGCAACCCTTGACATTTTTGAAGAGTCCGATCAACATAGGGAATGATCTACATCCCCTAAGATTTCTTATCCTATTTGATGTAAGCTGTTCTCAAACTTTCATCATTAACAAAAACAGCTACAACAAGCATGCCTAATCCCCAAGCTATTCTAACACAACCAGCCACCAAAGAAAAATTTCTTCAACAAAAGTAACATGTTCCTAATAAACATTGTACTTCATATTAGATAACCAAATTAACAATTGTATGTTATTTAAAATCCTGACTCACAAAATGCAACTAAATCTTCAACAGTCTATTTTGTTCAAAAAAAAAATCAACTGCATTTCAACAAACTGACAAAGCACCCTTCTCACACAGATGTTGATACTATCAAATATCAATCAACTATGACTCAGATACTCTCCTTCAGTTATAGCAAGGAAAATCTCAGGAACTGTATACGCGTAGCATAAGCAAATATTTGTATGTAATCTAGCAAAAAGCTATGACAGTAGGAGGAGGAGACAATGAACTTGAAATGTCACCTACGGAACTTCTTTTCCCTACTTCTATTAAGAAAGTCATTTTCCTTATTGTTAAGCAACTTGTTTTCCTAGAGAAAAAATATTTTCCATAATACTTTGACCAACCAAACATGAAAAAATTGGAAATTCATACCAAAAACACCCGTATTTTCTCCCTCTATAACTCGAACACGCAACCTTACTGTTGCAACCCCTCTTCTCTGCCAAACACACCCTTAATCTAATTAGATCCACTAAAGAAAACCCTCAAAATCACTCTAATTCAAGTCAATTTCATTCCAACATTGATCAATAAGCATGAAAAAAATTGCAAAAATATCAAAATCCACCATTTTATGAGCAACATTGATAAATAACACATCTTTTTAATGCATGAAAAGATTGCAAAATATAAAAAATCCACCATTTTATGAGATTGAAAAAGATCAGATCGAGGACTTACATGAAAAATGAAGCAGTTACAACAAGACCAATTGCAAGCATGAACACTGCTAGGGTTGGGTACCACGCATCAGGTACTGGACTCGAGATCGGTTTTGCTGATTGAGCCTTTCACAAGAAAAATTCCAAAAAAAAAACAACTAAATCACATCAAAATTTTCAAAAAATTCACTGAATCTATAAGAAAAACAGCAAAATTAAACAAGGAAGAAGAAATTGTATACCATTTCTTCAATAAATTTGAGAGAAAATCAGATGATCTCGCGTAGACTCGCACTGTTGAAAGCCTCTGCTACGGCTGTGATTCCGTCTTTTAAGTAGTCAAGTAAGAAAGGAGTGGCAAATGGTCGGGTCGGAGTGGACGGGTCAAAAATGGGTTAAACAAAGTAAAATATTGAGAAAAGGTCCAAAATAGTCTCTCATCTTTGGGTTAAGACTCAAAGTCATTCTTAAATTTTCACATGGAGCATTAATAGTCCCTCATGTTTGTAATATTGGTGCACTTTTGGTCCTCTTTCAAAATTTTGCCTATTTTTTAACATTGATTTTATTCATAATTTATGTATGGAATATTTAATCGTCATTTTATATATTTAGTAGAAATAATAACTCTGTGTGAGAGATTGTGAGAAGAAAAACATCTTGTTTTGATTAATAGAAATCGTATTGCAGGTAAAGTCGAGAGGTTCATCACAACAATTTCACGTGCAATAGTACAAATTTTTCTTTTCTTGTAACGTCATATGTTAATATGTTCTTAGTTTAGCTATAGTAATATTTTTACTAAACACAACAAGGTGTTCTTCTTCTCATCTTTTCTCACATAGAGTTATTATTTCTACTAAATATATAAAAAGACGATTGGACATTCCTTACATAAAATTGTGAAAAAAAATTGATGTTAAAAAATAGGCGAAAGTTTAGGGGAGGATCAAAAGTGCACTAATGTTGCAAACATGAGGGACTATTAGTGCTCCATGTGAAAACTCAAGGATGACTTTGAGTCTTAATCCAAAGATGAGGGACTATTTTGGGCTTTCTCTCTAAAATATTTGATTACCAATATTTACGAATAAACACAAGCTAAAAGTTAAAATAAGTTTAGATTCTCAAAAAACAAGAACTCATACAAAAAAATTAAAAATAAATAAAATATTAATAATGTGAATATTCATATTGTTTATTTTGATATTTACTTTTTAGTAGATAATATATTCATTTATAAAAATCAATATTTTATGAGTCAGATTAGATGATTACTTGTTTTTTAAACATTTTGTTAGCCCCAAGGATACTTCACTGGCATTATTGTTGTATAATAGTGTGTTTCAATTCTATTGTACGTTAATTATAATAGTGTGTTTCAATTCTATTGTATGTTAATTGAAGTATAATGCTAGAAGAAGTGAATCTTGAATTTCGAATATGAAAAGTAAATTAAGTCAAATAGTTTTTGTAGGAAAAACATGTACACATTATTGTGACAGCTTAAAGAAGTAACTCTTGAATTTCGTATATAAAAAATAAATTTATGTCAAGAAAGTATTATTGTAAACTCTTAACTAAAGATCCAGAATTCAAACTCCAATATGAAAAAAATCTTTGGTAGGAAGCATTTATCCCTGAATGTAGTCCCACGCAGTACAAGTCTGAAATAATCGAACTCTAATGTGAGTACCAGACACTGAATGAGAAACAAAAAAAAAAGTGTTGAAAACATTGATAAACCACTATTTTTGCAACCATGAAAAAAAGAGTTTTGAAGACATTAATAGGAATGTGATTGTACATTGATAGCTCATTCCTTAGAAAAATTAATCTTTAAAGTTTGGAACATAATATAATAAACTCACAGTTGCAATTCATAAAGGATCCAAATATTTTTAACAAAGAAAAAACAATTCAGTGGACAATAAAGTTACAATTGCTTCAGGAAAAAAGAAGTTACAATTGTGTATTACGTTATATCAAAACAGATAGTTGAAGAAAACTGACAAGCTCATACACGAACAACTACCTCAATAGCCTAACTGACAGACTGAGTACATACATGAAAATTGCAGCAACGTTGTTGCTGCCCGGTTAGGCGTTTACAACAGCATCCTGTTACACGACAACAGTGTTTTCAGAAAATCATATAGAGACTGTTCAAGCATAACACGAACACATGCACGTAAAGAATTTGCAGATACTTGCAGTTAGATAGAAGCCGGGAGCAAAGAGAACCTCAAGGAAATGTTGAAGTTGCATGAAATGAAGAACACGAGAGAAAGAGCTCGCTATAGTGTTGCATATTTCTCGGCTATCCTATTGATTTGGATCGTATTCTTGAAAGCCGTTCTTGAATCTCTCAACCATTTTAGTTTCTTCTTCTTTACCAACCTTACAATTTCGCCAATCAGCTCTATCTGCTATATTCAACAAGCCTGCTAAAACCTGTGGGACATTCATGTAGTATTACGTCTGTTACTAAAGCGAAATTATAGCTCTCAAGACATATTTTACATAAAAAAGGATGCAAACTAAGCGTTTATCACCTCTCGAAGATTTTAGCTAAATGATACAGTACTAGATAAAGGTGGACGCATCTTACCTCCCGACCAAATTGAGCTGGGAATTTTTCATTCTCCTCAATAACATGTGACAAAATATCACCTCCAGGAACTTCAACATAAAATAAGCTGCAACTTCTGTCGAACTGTGTCCGCAATGCTTGTCTTCCTTCTGCAGTAAAAAGAAAGCACCAACATGTCATCTCTTAGACTGAATTGCTCTCACGCAAGACAATCTGTGATAGTTAAAAGGCAAAACAATGAAAGCACCAATGGAGTATATTCAAATCCATGAGGTTTTCTCCACAACCATGCTTACCCACAGTTCCAATTAGCAGAGACTAGGACAAGAAAAGAATTTAATGAGGAAATCAGAGGTTTAGAATTTAGCATCTGTACTGCTACCTAGTATAACAATGGTTAGAATTATCGGTTGAGCAGAACTTGCAAGATAGGTCTACATAATGTAGGAGTAACCTATGCACCCAAATGTGCTGGGCATATATAAATATGGTAAATTATCAAAAGAAATTGTTCACATCCAAAGCTTCTCAAGAAAATGATATTCAATTTTATAGTCTCTTTTTTTTTTTTTTGGTTTTGGTATTAAGACAGTGGTGGAGATAACCTTCCTAGGGTACTCTTGATGCAGGTGCCATGCTCGTAAGGACATTTGAAGAAACTACTCATTTCAGTCTGTATACATTACCAGGAAATTAAAGGATAACGACAAGTAGTTAATGCTGAGGCATGAATAACAACTGAGCTGTTTTTTCCACATTATTTTTTCTACCTTTACCATTTTTCTTTCTATTATCTGGTTGGGGAATGTGGCAGGGATTCAGGGTTTCATACAATAAAGTGAACATACCTTTAACCATAGTAAGCTTGAATCCCAATTTGTCAGCAGCCAAGTTAAAAATATCTCGAACCGCAGATGCCCTGGACGAGGGAATAGGAACAACCTACAATAGACACAGGGAGTGGAGGTTAAGATAATGGTAAATAAGCAATAATAAAGAAGAAAAAGTAATGGATTAAAGAACTGTGACATGAGACAATTACACAATTGTGCATAATATTATTAATGTTAAAAAAAGAGATTGATCTATTAAGACAAGGCAGCTGCAGTTTGATCCAGGTGTACAATCAAATGCATACTTCTAAAAGGTGCACTTAAGGCTCTGCTTTTTGGATGTCTTTATTATAAGCCCTGCATGACGAGTGTCAATCATGTTTGATCCCTGTTTGAATCTTTCTTCTCAACCACAGTTTAGGTAAACCATACTGAAGTTTTAACAAGTTTCTACAAACTGAACATTTTTTTTTCCCCGATTAAGTATTTTATTCTTACATATTTCTTTGATTTGATCTCTCACTCGTAATTTCAATATAAATCCTGTTAGCCAAATGCTTTGTGCTTATTCAGAGTTCCTAAGGCTAGAGATCACAAATAGAACATGTTGGAGCTGCTACATAAAACCTTTTTCCACAAGTACAAAACATGTAGACTAAGGTATGTTTACAAACCAATTTTTAAGGACAGAATGGTGGTATAGACATATCCTCTTTTCTTTTTAATAATATGCAGCACAGGAATACAGGAATACATTCATAGCAATATATGAATGTAAATTTTTCCATACCTGAAGATTGGCATGACTTCCTCGCTTAAATACCCACTCAAAGAAAACTGCTTCCTTCCCTTGCTTTTTGAAGTAAGCTTTGAAGCTGCTTTGAAGTCGTTCCAGTTCCTTCTCACATTCCAGTGGCAGAGATAACGTATTGGGTGTATGTTCAATTGGCATAATTAGCACATGATCAGGTGTTAAAGGTCCTTTAGCAAGTGCACAGTAGTAATATTCTCCGACACTAGTGATGAGATGTGACTCAACGTTCGGGCTTGACAAACAAAACCAGCATTCTTTTGACCTGAAAAACAGTTAAAGTTACCACAAAGCTTATACAAAAGAAAGGGAGCACTAATGAAGATCACAAGCCAGTAAATATTGACACTGCAACGTCATCAAGAAAAATCAAGTAGTTCGATAAATATTAACCTGTTAGAGCTTGCTGCCCTAGATGCTGATCTGTCACCTTCTTCCTGCAAACTGTGCTTGAAGTTGCAATCAGGACCTTTTTCACATTTTCCCTTGTTGAGAAAGTCAAAACACACACCTCTTGAGTATTGTTCTGAAGCTTCTTCATCATGTCTAAATTGGCACTGGTTTCCTCTTGGACAAGAGCCAGAAGAGACAAATTTAAAGCAGAGTCTGTCACCACCACCATCTCCATGTTTCTGCTTTTTCTTGGATACATCATACCTCCAATACTGTGACTCAGAAGTACTATCACCAGGCCTCTTTGTCGCTCCATCGGGTGGTGCTGCTTTGTCAACATTTGTATATGGACATAAAGTAGTGTTTGGTGGCTTTGCACTAAGCTCAGTTTTTGACATTGTTGATGCTGGAGTGGGGGATATCGCATGAATGAATTTCTGCGAAGAACTCATGCATAAAATGAGGATTCAAAATGATATAAGGGTTGAGGTAGACCTAAAATCACGTGGAGAGAAGTTGTCATTTAAAAACCGAGAAATAGATGCAGACTTAGCTAAGAAGATATGTTCTGCATTTTTCAGCAGAGAAGTCTTTCATTTTAGTTATAAACTTGTATGCCATTTAAAAGAAGTGTGAAGTTCAGGAAATTTCTAGCTTTGCTCTAATTCACTTTATATCTTATAATGGCGTTTCAAGAATTGACAATTAGATCAGAATTCATCAGAAAAATGAATAGATTTAAGAGTTTCTATGGCATTTTGAGTATATATAATCATAATTACCGTTCAACAATAACTACGTGGCATATTTATTTTGGTGGTGATGGTGTGGACCCTTGGGGGGGGGGGGGGGGGG